>NC_035444.2:6769576-7052091 GCF_002127325.2 Helianthus annuus
AAGTTCTCATGTAATATTGCTGTTGATCTGAAGAATGCACAAAACTTTGATGAAGAATCTGTGAAGCAACAGATGGTGTTTCTAGCATCTGTGCTAGAATCATATGAGGGGCTGATTGCTGGAAAGATTGGGAATACTAATCTGACAAAGAAGACTATGATCAGATAGATCCCGAAGAGATGGAGTTAATTGATATCCAATGGGCAATGGCGAGTGCAGTGCGACGTGCACAACGCTTTATGGAGATAACGGGAAGAAAAACAATCGGTGGTCCTTCAACAAAGCTGGGATTTGATAAATCAAAGGTGAAGTGTTTCAAGTGCAAACAGAAAGGCCCACTTCAAACGAGAATGCCGAAATGCATATGTTGAAGAATCTGAGAATCCATTCAAGGATGACTACTACAAGAAAGCTATCTATCATCAGAATAAGTCCGAACCGCAAGAATAAAGCAATCTTGAAGACAACAAAGGAAAATCTAGAGCTTTGGCAGTGATTTACGATGATGAAGGATATGATTGGAGTAAGGAAGTGTTACTGAAGATGATGCTATTGGTTATGCTTTTATGGCGAGTCATAATGAACCAATTCAATGGAAGGATAATCGTACAGAACAACAAAGTACGGAATATCGAAAAATGGTTGCTGAAGCAAAGATCATCCGACTCTCAGGTGTTTATGAGGAAAGCAACACGTGCAAACCGATGGGGATCCAGATAGAGAGTGTTATTTGGATGAATATGGTAACATTGCTGTCGACTACAAAGACGATAGACATTGAAGCCATTATCCAAGAATACAAAGAAGAGGATGAGTACTGGCAACACAAATGGTGGGGTACACCAACATCGAAAATGATCGAGGAAGAAAGAGAGAAAGAAAGAAGAGAAAAGGAGAAGATAGAAGAACCTGTGAAAATTGACACCGGGATGATCAACATGCACAGGAGATGACAGCTGAAAACTTGAGAGAATGGCTGATAAAGTGCTTGCTGTCAAAGCACTTGAGGTAGATTCTACTCCTAATTCTGAGTCAAAGAAACAGGTCAGTCAAACTAAGTCATCAACTGTGTCAGGTAACAAAAACAATTGCAATGCTGATTGCAAAAGTTGTAATAAACAATGCAACTTTTGTACAACAGTCACATACCTCAATGGGGAGAAAATCAAGAATCTGACAAATAATGTTAGAAAACTTGAAAGTCAAATTCTTGATTGTGACAAAGAGTCAAAAGAATCAGCTGAACAAATAAAAGAATTAAAAACTGAAAACCTGAAAATTAAAGCTGATCATGACAAAATTCTTCTTGAAAGCAGAAATGTTGTTGAAAATTTGAAAATTGAAAAATGTCGTTAAAGAGAGTGATGATAGAAATGGAAAAAACAACTAAGGAAAACGAGCATTTAAGAGCTGTTTTGATAATAAAAGAGGAAACAATCAACAAACAACTGGATGAGATAGCAAAATTAAAACTGAAGGTTCAAGAAAGTGAAATTGAAAATGAAAGAATCCAGTTAAAATTAAACAGCTATAGCTCAGCTAGCTTTGTTTTGCAGCACATAGTTCCTAAACCCATAGGGAAAACAAAGCTGATGAGGATGTGTTTTCGGATGGAAAAGGTGTAGGGTTTCACAGAGTTCCACGCCAATCTTAGACAACTACACGAAAAAGCAGTCTAGTTTGTTGGAAATTGAAGAAGAAAATGATGTTACATTCCCTGAGAGTATTGATGTCACGTTCACGTCTTCCAATGACGAGGGTGTCCAAAATGATGTGGTGAAAAGTGTGGTGGATAATGTGCTTAAACCAGATTGTGACACTTCTGAGGAGGATGGTTGTTTTCTAGACAAATACATTCCGAAACAGAAATCCAAAAGCAACTTACATGATGAATCTGATCTTGTCATGTACAAGATGTCAGGATCGGATAAGTTGTTTTCGGATTCCGAGTTTCCATTAGAGAATGTGAATCTGAACAAATTGGCCAAAGTTTTTAAATTGATTGAAGTCGAGTTGTCAACAGTAAAACACTCAAAAGGTCGAAAAGGTTCATAACAGGAAAACTGCCTATCCATCACGTGGTTATAATAATAACAACAGAAATTGGTCAGGTGGTTATCAGGGGGGTAAATCATATCAGAAAAGATTTGATCAAAATAAAAGCTATGTCAAAAAGAAAACATTTGTGAATAGCTCAAGTTCACTTGCTGAGGAAGAACAGAAAATTTTTTCAAAATCTAACAAAGAATTTTTTGAGAAGAAAGCTTCACAAATTCAGTCTGAAGGCACAAGTCAAGTAGTTGATACTCGTACTTGTTTCAAATGTAATCAAATGGGTCATATTGCACGAAAGTGTACTGTTGTAAAACCTAAGACTGAAATTGTGAAGGTTCAACAAAGAAAAGATGACAAAAAGGGAAAAGCACCGATGTATGTTGAGAAGAAAGTTGTTCAAACTAACAACTTGAAAGAAAAATCTAAACACGTGAAGAAGTTGGTACCTAAACAAGATAAATTTTATAAGCGGGGTGCTGAAACTCAACAAGTGTGGAAACCAAAGGTTGTAACAAAAATTGAAAAGAAGGTCTCAATTCCTGAGATGAAAAATGCTGAAGAATCAATGAAAATTGATTATGATGCAAATTTTCCACCTCTTAACTCAAAGAATTTCAAAATTCAAGTTGCAAAAGTCACGGTTGTCCCTAAGGCTGATAAGGCCTGGGTGGACTCCATGTTTGACTAAACAATTTGAATTGCCGGAGCTTCCTGGATTGCGAAGCATGAATCGGCATCTTTCTTGAAAGTTGTTTAAATGATGATTTGTTATGTGCAGGATCTTCCAAAACTTATATCCAGGTGGATAATGGATAGTGGAGCTTCAAGGCATATGACAGGGAAGACCGCATTGCTGTATGATGTGAATGACATTAATGGTGGCTATGTGGGTTTTGCGGGTAATCAAGGAGGCAGGATCATAGGTGAAGGAACATTATCAAATGGTATTATCACGTTTGAGAGAGTTAACTACATCGCTGAGCTGGAGAACAACCTGCTGAGTATCTCCCAGATCTGTGACAGGATGTATACTACTTATTTCACCGACAAAGAATGTTTAATCTTGAAACCGGGATTTGTGATACCTGAAGAGTGGATCATCATGAGGGCACCAAGAGTCAACGATCTGTACGTGTTGGACATGAGCGTTGCTACTACAACCACGGGTCAGGCTCATTGTTTTGTGTCCAGAGCAACGGAAAAGGAGTCAAGGTTATGGCACAGAAAGATGGGGCATATTCATCTAAGGAAAATGAATCACTTAGTGCATAACGACTTGGTCACAGGAGTAAATATTAAAGGTTTTCATCTGGAAGGGGAGTGCATAAGCTGTGTCAGAGGTAAACAGAAGAAAAAGTCACACCCTACAAAACAAGTCAATTCAGTTTCGAGACCTTTGGAAAGACTTCACATGGATTTGTTCGGTCCAGTGAATGTTAAAAGTATAACAGGAGACTCTTACTGTTTGGTCGTGACTGATGACTACTCCAGATTTTCGTGGGTCATGTTCTTGAAAACGAAAGACGAAACCTTTGATAGTTTGGTGGTTTTGTTTAAGAAAATTGAGAATCTGTACCAGAGACCGATTTGTAGAATTCGAAGTGACAATGGTACTGAGTTCAAAAACAGTAAGATGGAGGAATACTGTGATGAAAGAGGTATACTGCATGAGTTTAGTGCTCCGTATACTCCTCAGCAAAATGGAGTTGCAGAACGCAAGAACCGGACGCTAATCGAGACAGCCAGAACAATGCTTGCAGATTCCAAGTTACCAATCAATTTCTGGGCTGAAGCTGTTTCTGCTGCATGCTATACTCTCAACAGAGTTCTTACTGTGAAGAAGTTCAACAAGACATGTTTTGAGCTAATCAATAAACGCAAGCCAAATCTGAAGTATCTAGAGCCGTTTGGGTCACCATGCACGGTTATAGAGCCTAATGGGAAGTTTGGTACAAAGAGTTTTGAAGGAATCTTTGTTGGTTATTCAGGTCCTACACGGAGAGTCTTTGTTCCAAGTGAAAAGCGTATTATTGAAGCAGCAAATGTTGAATGTCAGGGTTATACTATGCCACCTCAAAATCCTGGTGATTCATGGCGTTATAACTATGATAGACTTTGGGGATCGTTTGACATGAGAAAAGAATCTGAAGAGGAAGAAGATTTCTTTGATGAGCTGGATGTTTTTCGAGAATATGAATCATCGCTCAGATTTCCAGCAGAATATACGAGAAGATCTAGTGAAACATCAAATGACAATGAAGCAGGTCCTAGCAATACTGGTGATCATGAGGATGAAGTTGCTCCTGGAAATCAGTCAGTGGTAAATGATAATCAAGAAGCTGAAAATATGCCAATGTTTGATGATAGTGATTCAGACCTTGAGGGGGAGCAAATCCAGGTTTTAAGTCAAAACCAAGTTAGTGAGCAGGATGCTGAACAGAATGTTACAAATCTAGAAGGAAATGTAGAAGTTCCAGACGAAGTGATGCCTCGAACTCTTTCGTATCATCCAGAGGAACAGATTATAGGAGATTTGCAATCAGGAGTTCGCACCAGACGTCAACTTGATCAGGGCCTTTCAAGTTTTTATTCTTCAGTAAAGTCTTTACAAGATGAATTCTCACTGTGTTGTTTTATTTCGCAGATAGAACCTCGCACATACAAAGAGGCACTTACTGAGGATTCCTGGGTCAACGCGATGCAGGAAGAATTGAATCAATTTGAAAAATTGAAAGTTTGGAAGCTGGTGGATCTACCTGAAGGTCATCGGAAAATAAATACCAAATGGGTGTTTAAGTGTAAGAGGGACGACAGAGGAGTAGTAGTCAGAAACAAAGCTCGGCTCGTCGTTCAAGGTTTCAGTCAACAGGAGGGAATTGATTTTACAGAGGTATACGCTCCTGTAGCAAGACTTGAAGCCATCAGGATCTTTCTAGCATTCGCATCATGGAAGAATTTCAAAGTGTATCAGCTTGATGTAAAGTCGGCCTTTTTATATGGCAAAGTGAAAGAGGAAGTATATGTGGGACAGCCGCCGGGGTTTGTCGATCCACATCACTCAAACAAAGTGTATCTTTTGGATAAAGCTTTATATGGCTTGCACCAGGCCCCGAGAGCCTGGTATGAGACTTTGTCTCAGCACTTGCTAGCCAATAACTTCATCCGGGGAACAATTGATGCTACTCTTTTCACAAAGATTGTTGATGGTCACTTGCTGATAGTTCAGATTTATGTGGATGACATAATTTTCGGGTCAACCAACGAAAACTTGTGCAAAGATTTTGAGCAAGTGATGAAGCAGAAATTCGAAATGTCGTCAATGGGGGAAATGAAATTCTTTTTAGGATTACAAGTTGATCAGCTTCCTGAAGGAATTTTCATACACCAGACAAAGTACGTCCATGATATTCTAGAGAAATTCGGAATGTCAGACTCTTCATCTGCTGCAACCCCACTAGCAACAAATCATGGGATTCACCCAGATCTCACCGGAGACAGGGCAGACGAACGACTATATCGATCCATGATTGGTTCCTTGATGTATCTAACTGCTTCTCGGCCCGACATTATGTACCCAACATGCCTCGCAGCAAGATTTCAATCTAACCCTAGAGCATCGCACTTAATCATTGTGAAAAGGATACTACGCTACCTGAAAGGAACTCCATCATTGGGGTTATGGTATCCTAGAAAAGGCGATTTCACACTCGAGGGGTATTCCGACTCGGATTTCGGATGCTGCAAACAAAATGCGAAATCAACAACTGCAGAATGCCAGTTCTTTGGACCTCGCTTGGTCACCTGGCAGTGTAAGAAACAAACATCTGTTGCGCTATCCACATGTGAAGCAGAATACGTATCTGCAAGCAGCTGCTGTTCTCAAATCCTGTGGATACAGCAACAAATGCGCGATTACGGTTTGCAGTTTCTTAACACTCCTATTTTTGTTGATAATGAGGCTGCAATTAACATAACTAAAAATCCGGTACATCACGCTAAAACAAAACATATAGAAATTCGTCATCACTTTATTCGCGACTGCTTTGAGAAAAAGTTGATACGAATTGAGAAAATCCACACTGATGAGCAAAAAGCTGATCTGCATACCAAAGCTTTTGACAGAAATCGTTTTAAATATCTTTTAAAACTAAATGGTATGATGCTCTTTTCAGTGGTTGATGGAATTGTTAGCGTTGATGCAGAAACCACTGTGGATGATGATGATAAACAATCTGGAATGGTTTGTCGTCTTTTTACATGTTTTGGTCTTTAGGGGGAGATAGAAATATTTGTAAATATTGTAAATATATCGTTTTAGAAAAGACAAAAACAGTAAAAATTCAAAAAGTCAAAAAAAAAAAAAAACAAAACATGATAAAATTTTCAAAATACCAAAAACATTGAAAAAGCAAAAATGAGTTTTGTTGATAAAAGAGGAAATGATAGTACATCAGTGGACTATCACAGCATGCTAAAGAAATGTAATGTCAAATGTGATAAACGGTCTCACTAATGATGTGACGATAGGTTTTTGTACATTTAGTAGATTTATTCGGGATATAAACATAAAATTTCAAACTTGCGAAATTTGTGGGGAACACTACTTGGATATATAGGTAACCCCTGAAATCTCGTTTGAAAGGTCTCGTATTCTGATATACTAGGTGTTAATACTCTATGATGTCTGGGGTATTATTCCGGGACTTCTGCTGAACGGTAGTTCTGACCTAGTCCCTGGATAATGCTTTGCAGTAAATGCTTGAAACATAGCATTCTAGCCCTCAGTGATTAGACAATAAAATTGATAATCATCTGTTGTAGCTAAAAAGATCCTCTAAAGGGGACACACTGCTAAGTCGAAGCTGATATCTCTCTGCTGAACGGAAGTTCTGACCTGAGATCCCTCAGTTCTCGCATTTAACCCCTAAATTATGTACAGACATCATTGTAGTATTCTTGCCTGTAAGACTGAATATTGAGATTCTGGATACGGGAGTATATTCAAGAGGTGGGACACATGAATTGAGCAAAGTTCCTAAAACATCTAAATCGTATCCTGAATAGATTGAAAATTGTGTGAAAATTTAAGAGGACAACTATATCGTCAATCGAGGTGAATCGTTTAGAACTTAAAACGATTAAAAGCTTAACGGTGCTAGTGATTTGTCTAATGAACTGATATGATCCTCTTACACAAACTCACAAAGAGGTTTGTAAATAAGATTTACTTTCATTCCTGTTAATATTTCAGTATTCTTTTGATCTACTTCATGCATTGAAAATACAAAAATATATTTTACATTTCTACTTTATTTTTGACAAACCAAGGTAGAAAGCGTATCATCAGATTCACAGTCTGATGCAAATGCAGAAAGTTGATCCTGTACTGAAAAGGCGAGTTGGGAGCTAATCACAAACAGAGAGTTTTGAAATATCAAAATACAAGTTCATTAATTTGTAACTTGTAAATTTTCAAGAAAAATCTTTGAAAAAACAATCAGTGTGTTTTGCTTCAGGTCAACCAAGGTCATTAAGTTGAACTTGGTAGACGAATTAAGTTTCTAGGGTCATTAACTTGGACCTAGATGCTTAAATGGATTTCTCATTCACTGATAACATATGAAAAGGTTCAAAATCAGAAAAAGGGTCAAACGTTATTCGAGTAAAGAGGTCATAATCTTTGAAACGAACAGCTAGCCGATCGGCTAGGCTAGCCGATCGGTTAGGCCAATCGATCAGGTCATACCTATAAATAGGCAGTCAAGGCTTCTAGAAAACTTTTTCATTTCCGTTCGAACAGACTGCTACTCGATTTATTGTTCTTGAAGATTCTTGATCCCTTTTTCATTTCAAATTTGTGTTGTTGGCTCACTCATCATCACAAATGGTAAAGGTATGTCATTCAATCTTTGAATCAGTGATTTCATTCATGTTCTTAACTGTTTGATGTTCTTCATTGAGTCGGTTAGAAAAATCAAGATTAGGAAAGATTAAGAAAGAGTTAGATGATTCTGAGAATAGGGTTTTGATCGGAATTGCATGATCTACAAGATTACCGGTTTAATTTTTGCAAAATCTTAATTAATCTTGATAGATCTAAGATTGAAAGTGACGTCAGTCGGAACTTTAGATGAAGATTTGAACAGGTTTTAGGTTGTTTTTAGAGAAAATGAAAACAGAGTTTTGATGTCGATATCAGGAAGAATAATAATCTGTGTTCAATTTTGAGATATCTGTTAGTTTGTTCTTCATGTTTATTTGAATGTTCTTCATGATGAAGATGTTGCTAGCCGATCGGCTAGACCAGCCGAACGAACAGCATCATGTTTTCATTTATGAATAATGTTTAAATCTTTTGTTTTTCTGCCTTGAAATGTGTGCCATGAAATATTTTGTCATTGTTTAAAGTGTTAGAATGAATCTGATGTATGTTGTTTTTGTTTAGTCATTTGCTAGCCGATCGGTTAGTCTAGCCGATCGAACAGCAAATGCTAGTCGTTCGAACAGCATTCTGCTAGCCGATCGAACAGTATTTTACTAGCCGATCGAACAGTATTTTACTAGCCGATCGAACAGCTTTATGCTAGTCGATCGAACAGCATTTTGCTAACCGTTCGAACAGCATTGTTTGATGACCTTAGATATCTTGCATAGTCTTTTGCTAATCGATCGAACAGTATTTTGCTAGCCGATCGAGTAGACCACTCGATCGATCAGACCAGCCGATCGAACAGCAAAGGTTCTTTCAACACATCATTCCTATTCGATCGAAAAGCAAATACTATTCGATCGAACAAGCCATTCGATTCATTGTTCTATCACTCTAAATGTTTCAAGTGTTTCAAGTCTCTATATCTAATGTTTAAATTTTTCACAGGGACGAGGAAAAGACACTAACAAAGGACACAATGTTCCAAGTGCAATTGATGAGGTCTCTACAAAAGGAACAGAAGCAGAAAAAATGGCTGAGTGCTTAAGAAAAAGCAGAATTGCTAAGGCATTGTCTGATACAACAATAGTTTATGAATCTCATGTTAGAAGATTCTGGGACACTGCAAGGTTTGAAGAAAAGGATAATAAAATTCATGCAGTAGTCAAGAAGAAAGATGAAAACAACAAGGATATTGATGTTGAAGTAGTGTTTGGAGTAGAGGACATAAGAAGGGTTCTTGATTTACAAGATTCTGACAATGATCCAACGATCATGTCAGAACGTCTTGCTAAAGGGCTATGGTGTAGATTGGGATTTTCTTCACACATCAACGGAAAAATGTTCAAAAGGAGTTTCTCGAGTCAATACAGATACTTAATGCATTGCTTAGTGCATTCCCTATCTCACAGAAAGGGAGCCTATGATGAGGTGTCTGACTACATAATGAACATTGTTGTAAGTATTGTGCTGAACAGGAAATACAATATTTCACAAGTGATTTTTGAATTTTTAAAAGAAAATTGCTTAGCCGGGAAAGACAAATACATTATGTACCCAAGATTCATTATGATGATCTTGGATGACAAAGTTAAGGATTTGCCAAAGAATAATGATGATATTATGGCAATGGCTGAAGTGAATAAGACTGCTATTCTGAGAATCACAAAGGAGAAGGATGCTAAAACAAAAGAGTTGATCTGTGCATTAAAGGATGAAGCATATGTAGCTCCTGAAAATGATAGATGGAGACATGATAATAGTGATTCAGACAATGAAGACAATAAGATGAGTGAAATGATTGAAAAGAAAACCAGATGGTGGTGTATCAAAGATGGAAAGAGAAAGAGAACACCAAAGTCGACCCCTGTGATTGTAATTAAAGAAACAGCAAAGGGTACAGTGATAGGGGGAGCTATATGATTCTTAGATTATGTTATGAAAATTGTTACTAATTTTGCTTTAAATAATTGTTTTTGCAGGGTCTTCTGAAGAACCTCAAAGAAAGCTAATTGATGAACCTGTCATAGAACCGAGGGAGGTGGTTGATAAAGGTGTTGGTTTAAAAGAGACTTTGGAAAGCTATTTTAAAAAGCATGAAGAGGCTGAACAAGCACAAGCTCAAAAGAAAGTTGGTCAAGAGGATGAAGCTCAAAAGAACTCCAGTAATGAAGATTCAGAAGAAACTTTATCTGAATCTGAACTGGTCAAAGAGACAGTGGGAAAAGGAAAGGTACATCTGAAGAAAAGACCTTTAAAGAAAAGAAAGAATTCTGAAGATGAAGATTCACCGTACAATCCTGAGGATTCCCTGAAAAACAGAAAGAAAAGAAAAGCTACTCGCACCGGTGATATTCCAAGAGTGGTTAGAGCAAAGAAACAGAATGCTATATCACAAAAAGAGAAGGAAGGAAAGAAGAAACAGGACACTGCTGAAACTAGTCCTGTAGTTGAGATACCAAAAGAAGTTCCTTTAACAGAAATTCCAATAGAAACACAAACTTCTTATGATGATTATGTGGAGATCACCGGAGTCAAATCTGCTAAACAAACATCTGATCATCATGATATTCCAGAATCATCACAACGAAAGACAGATTATTTCAACTTAGATTTTGATAGCCTTGGTGGTGCTACTGGAGATTTCTTTAAAGATATGCCAGAGAGTGAAGGAGACCTATTTCATGATAAAAAGATGAAAGAATTGGAAGAAAAAGTTAAAGCCTTGGAAAAGGAAAAGGAAGAAAACGAAGCTGTGCAAGTAAAGTTGAAGGAAATGATTGATGAGTTGGAGAAACGGCATGAAGACGTAATGGATGCAGTGCTTACAAAAGATGAGAAATTGAATGAAATGAAGGAAGATATAAAAGATAATGCAGAAGTTATTAGCGCACTTACTGATGAAATTGCTGCATTGAACGCCAAAGTCAAAGACTTGCAGAATATCAATCAGACTTTGAATCAACTCTTAAATGAGATGAATGAAGCTTCGACAAACGAAATGAAGGCAATGAAGCTAGAAATGGAAGCTATGAGAGCAGATAAGGTGATGAAAGATAAGCAACTAGAAATGCTTACGGCTGTGATTGAAGCACATCTGAAGGTGAACATCCACGAGGCTTTTGATCAAGTTGACATTATCAAGGCAAATGAAAGAAGGAAAGAAAGAGAAAGACAGCTTGCTGAAGAAGCTAACCTGAAAAATAAAGGCATAGCAGAAGAAGTTGAAGTTGTTGGATCTTCACAAAATCAACTTGAGGTAGGTGGATCATCTTCTCAACCAGAAATTGAAATGGTGGATGCTCAAGATGTTACAGCAAATGATGAAGAAATGGTGGAAGCAGAAAATGAAGCAGTTCATGAACCAGAGTTTATTATGGTTGGTGAATCTGTAGAGCCTATGATTCCGGAGAATGTTTTGAGAGACGTTCAAATCATACAAAGAAAGAAAAAGGCTAAAGAAGTATTACTACTGGAGTACTCTACCGACAAGTTTGTATTAGTTGGAAAAGCCTATAGAGTGCCCTATAGTGAAGAAGAATCTGCCAAGCTGTTAAGATTTTTTGAATTAAAGTATCAAGGGAAGATAGCTAGAGGAGAAGTGGAAGAAGAATCTGATAGTGATTTTTGGGAGGAAGAAGATGAAGATAATGATAAAGATGATAAAGCAGACGATAAATCCGATGATGATGATAAGCCTGATGATGATGATGATGATCAAGGCACATCGGGTTTGCTAATCAATGATCCATCCGTTCAAAATAAAGTAAATGAACTCATGAATGATGAAGTGAATGAACAGAATGATGATGCAGAGTGTGAAGGGTCATCTTCTGAAAACCAATCCGGTGATCAGGTACATCAACTCACATCTACTTTTATTTCTCTTTCTGAATATCATCAAGGAGAAGTAGATATTATCAGAACAAGAGCTGAAATGCTTGAGGAGTTGGGGTTAGAAGATGGGAAGTTTAAATTTGATATCGAAGATGAAATCCCAGAGTCTCCGATTAAAAACTTTGAACCACAATTTCCACTTGAAGCAGAATTTTATGATAATGTGACCATAGAGACTGATTCAGATTCGGAAGAAGAAAGAATAGATTTTCACTATGAAGGTGAAGACATGGCATTTCCTACATTCACAGAGTTGTTTGAAGACATGAATGCAGAATTATTGAAAAGAAAAATTGAAGAAAGAGTTGCATCTGCTGATATGCCTGAACCAGTTCCAAGAGAAATTTCTGCTGAAGAGAGAAAGAAATGGTTCAGATCAATGCCAAAGGAAAGAAAGCCTCTTAGAGCCCTACAGTATTTTACTCATGATAAAGACTTATCTTGGGGTGATATTCTTTCTTGGGGGTATTTGGAAGACTTGAATGTTTATGCAATTCGAAGAGAGCAAGGTGTTCAATACTTCAGGTGCATTTCTGATCTTGCTACCTTACCTTGGTGGGACGTAGATGAATTGGTGGTTACAAAGAATATTAAACAACTCTACTACGGTCCTGAAGTAAAACAGAGAGACCAGAAGCTGTGGAATTACATCAAGTATCAAGCAACGATCAATTATCCAGATTGGAAACCACAGTTTCCTAAAAGAATTGTGAAGTATACAGCTAAAGGTGAGAAGGACGTTACTCTTGATGTCAAACCGCCAAAGTGTTTGAAGAGCATGCCTTTAAGGGCTATTGAGCAGGATTTCTATGATTTATTTCAAGCATGGCTCTATAATCCTTCTACTGCTGAAGCTGTGATCTCTTTGTACGATAAAGACACTGGTGAAGCTAGGAAAATTTGTATTCTAGACCCGATGTGGCTGGTAAATTGCTCAAAGAAAGACATAGATTGCTTGTTTGTCAACAAGATAATCTATGACAAGAAAGACAAAGCCATTGCTCAGCAGTACCAGAGTGTAGTTGATGTCTGTTTTGCTAAAGAAATCAACTCTGGTAAGAACTGGAAAACTTCATGGAGAGAAATAGAGGTTGATGAGTTTCTAAAGGTGTACAAGAGAAGTCTAAGATCCAAGGAAATTCAGAGAAAAGCTGCTGAAAGAGGAAGACGAAATCTTGGATTTGTACCTCCTACTGATCAGACACCCATAGAGTCTGAAGAGAACAAGATCCCTAAGTGGGACAGAAAAAGAGATGGAGATCCAGTGTACAGAAATTGGTGGATAACAGAGGGAAGACATAAGAGAAGACAAATGTTAGCTGAACGAGAAGAGAAGAGAAAACAAAAGGCACGAGATAGAAGACGCAACAGGAAATAATCAAGACTTTGCTGGAAGGGACTACAGCTTCATCCGAGGGGGAGTCTGTTAGTACATAAACGTCTGTAGCTTCCGTCAGCTTAAAGTCTTTATTTTGTTAAAGTTGTATAGTTTAATATATAAGGCGTCAGAATACAGGGTTTGTTTTGTAAAAGTGCTGCTTTGTAAGCCGATCGGCTGGCCTAGCCGATCGAACAGCCTAACCGATCGAACAGCTGTTCGATCGGGTGGCCCAACCGATCGGTTAGCCTAACCGATCGGACAGCACTTAGCTTATTCTGACTTGCCTATAAATAGAAGTTCTGTCAGCTCATTTAGGACTTTTGAATCTGTCTGTAACCTAGAGAGCTGAAGTCTGTGATCAACTGGAACTTGTATCTTGTCATATATTTCAATTGAATTGCAGACTGTTGAACATGGAAATCATATGTCTTTCTGTATCTGTGTATGATTTGCTGGATTCCGCACAGCAATCATAGTGTGACATTCATTAACAGGAAGATCCCGATCAACCAGGGACCAACATTACCTTTAGTTCCTGAGGTGTTGGAGTACCTTTTTTATGCTGAAATTAGGGTGTCTTGATTTGAGGTGTTTATGATTCATGTAACTGGTAAAGATTTGTGGGATTATATGCAATACCTCTATTTTTTGCATATATTCTGGGATACCTAAAACTAAGAATTTTTGGGAAGCAATGTGTATTAAGGTGATGCAACACAATGATTAAGAATACAACACTTTACATGCTACCTTTCTTCACTAACAAGCATCCATAAGTGTTCATGTTAATATGTTATTAGTTAGCCCAGGGGGTGTGGTATAAAGCCCTCCTGCCACCTAAGCACCGTTAACGCCCTATAGCTCCCTATAGCCACCCCCTGGGCGCCAAAGGGGGAGCGCTATGGGGAGGGCTCCATTGCACTAACGCCAGTTAAAGGGGAAAGAAGGTGGGGCCCACTCTTTTCAACCAATCAAATCTCTTCTCCCTTTTTTTATGTATTTTGTTTAATAGATTGAGAAGCTGTTGAGAGTAAAGAGGAATGGCATTTTCCCTTTAGCATAGATAATCCATCTTTCTTAATCTTATGTATAGCTTACTCGAAGATTAGCCCCCTCTGCTAGCCTTGAAGGAAGCGAAAGAAATCAGGCAAGTGAAAGTGAAGTTGACTATAGCTTTTTGGCAAGAGATCTCAACAAAGAAGCATAGCTCAGTGACGACTATCAATTTACTAAGAGAAGAAAGATCGGATTGTAGGCTAGATTCAAGGTATGCCAGTTTCTTGATTCTACTCAACTTTCCAGATTGGCTTAGTGACGTGGCGTTGAGGTGGCGTGATAAAACCCCTAGGGGCTTTATACCACACCATGTAGCCTTGAAACTTGAAATGATGTTTAATTATTCTTTTAGATTTTCACTTATATTGTGCTTTCTTGATTCTAAGTTTTTGATTTGTGTATAATGCAAGTACCACTGATGGGTTTTATATGAGATAATTACAATTGTAACTTATTACATGATTAATTTAGTTTTTTACTTGAAGCTAATATTTATGTACCATTAAGGTGTGGAATAGACAAAAATAATATGTGATTCTTGATTTAATGTATGCAGGTAGCTTATGCTAGAGCCTTACTTCTTTGGGTTAAACATATGGAAAAAGTACTGTTCACACTTTGCGAGCCGTAGGTGAGTCATCCGTAGTCATCAGTATACTTTACTATAAAAAGGCAATGTGAACTCTGTTTATTTGAATTTCATTTACCTATATTTATTTCACTTTTATGTTTTTATTATAATGACGACTACAAATGGAAAATTGATGGTTGAACTTAATTAATCTAGGCAACGCCTCGCTGAAAACCTCACGGAAGTAACGGAGAAAGCTGCAAATATTCGCAAGTTACAAGCTGAATTGAAGGCGATCATTGACGCACTTTATGTTTATTCGTATATGTCATGTCTAAATTTCTAAGCCCCCGACCGCATCGCGGCGGGGTCTTCCATCTAGTTCTCTATGAATTGGGACACAGTATGCCATTTATACAAAAAGGAACGAAATTACATCTCGTTTGAAGAGGTTGCTCCTGAGATATCCCAGCCGGTCACATTCCTTAGATGGGTAATGCCCGATTGCGCATAAGATAATCACACCTTCGTTTTCTAATTTTTTAGCTTGAGAATCGGCAATTATGTATTTATTTACATCTATATACGACAAGTTGACTCTTTTCACAATGAAGCTTTCTTGGTGATCCATATACAATTATTTTGTAAAATTCATTATAGACTTTTTGAGATCGCATGCTTTTAACCATTTTAATCATTTTGATCGGTGTAACTGGTATCTAGTCTAGTATTAAAACACTAAGGTAGCGTTTGGTACGAAGGAATAGAAGGCGGAATGGAATGGATCATTCTATTGGAATGAAAAGAAAGATGTTTGGTTGTCAAGTGGTAATGGAATGGAGCATTCCACAAGGAATGTAAACCTTCCAAATATAATAATTTTCATTCCTTAGTAAGGTGGTGTTTTTTTTTCATTCCTTCAAGGAATGGAAAGATATATTATTATTATTATTATTATTATTATTATTATTATTATTATTATTATTATCAATATTTTTATTATTTTTACCATTATTATTATTATTATTATTATTATTATTATTATTATTATTATTATTATTATTATTATTATTATTATTATTATTATTATTATTATTATTGGTTTTAATAACTCA
This sequence comes from Helianthus annuus, assembly GCF_002127325.2. Classification (NCBI taxonomy): domain Eukaryota; kingdom Viridiplantae; phylum Streptophyta; class Magnoliopsida; order Asterales; family Asteraceae; genus Helianthus; species Helianthus annuus. Next base: position 6,785,581 of record NC_035444.2, read on the forward strand.
CTCACGGGCGACACCACTACTGCCATAGTTGCCGCCGTCACCCACTTCCGTCACCACCACCACCACCACCACCACCCACCTCCACCCCAGCTGTCTCCCGCCACCACCCACCTCCACCCCAGTCGTCACCCACCTTCGCCACTACTAACCGTCACCCACATCCACACCTCCGCCCTCGCCGTCACTCGCCACCACCCACCACCCCCGACACCACCGCGCTACAGCTGCCACCCACCCCGCCTCCGCCGTCATCCGCCACCCACCTCCACCACCGACCACCACCGTCCCCGTCACCCACCACCATTGTTGTCGCCACCACCTACCTCTGCCCCTCCCACCACCCACCGCCGCCACCTAGAGGTGTACAAAAAACTGGTTTTAGAATCGAAACCGGAAAAAAAACCGAAACTGGTTTTTTTTTAACCGGTTTTTTTTATAACCGGTTTTTTTTTAACCGGTTTTTTTTAACCGCCGGTTTTTATACCGGATACTATTCTTGATTTCAAAAACCGGTTATTAACCGAACCGGTTACTAAAAAACCGGTTAAAACCGGAAAAAAACCGGTTTTTTTGGGAAAAACCGGTTAAAAACCGGTCCCAACCGGTTATACCGGTTATTGTTTTGGACCTCAAAAACCGGTTAGTAACCGGAACCGGTTATTAAAAAAACCGGTTTTTATTTTGGGTGAAAAAACCGGTTTTTTTTTAACCGGTTTTTTAAAAACCGATTAACCGATTTGTACACCTCTACCGCCACCCATCGACGCCACCCACCGCCACCACCTCCGACCATCGCTACCATTGCCACCTATCACCACCCACCACCACCGACTACCATCACTTATCACCGATTTTATTCTTTCGTCTATTCTTTCCTACCAAACAACACAAAGTAATGATTCACTTCATTCTCACATGGTAACCAAACAAGACATGGAATGGTAATGATCCATTCTATTACATCTTCCGTTCCATTACCTCATACATTTCATTCACCCGTCTATTCCATTACGTCATACCAAACAGACCCTAACTAATAATCAAGTTATAGCATGCTTTTATGCATTATTTATAAATTACATTACCTATAAAATCCCCCTAGGAGATCATTTTAATCATTTTGACCGATTATTGGTGTAACTAGTATACCTACTACCAACCGGGTATTTTAACTATGATTGTATACATGTTTCTCCAACTCCTTTGCTATAGTCTCTGTCTTTTTATGATTTTTTTTTTTTTTGAGTTAAATGTTATTTTAGTCTATGTGGTTTGGGTTATTTTGTCAGTTTAGTTTAAAGATTTCATTTTTCATATGTGGGTCCAAAAAGGTTTCACCATGTCCGCTGGGTTAAGTTCATCCATTTATTTCTGTTAACGAGAAGGATAATTCGGTCATTTTATATTTTATATGGCCAAATTGCCCTTCTAGTTAACATAATTACATATAAAATGACCGAATTGCCCTTCTCGTTAACAGAAAAAATGAATGAAATTAACTCAGTGGACTAAAATGGCAACAGTGAAACCTTTTTGGACCTACAAACGAAAAATGAAACATTTGGACTAAACTGGCAAAATGACCCAGACCATAAGGATTAAAATGACATTTAACTTTTTTTTCTACATGATAAAGTTGATATACAAATATAGAATGAGATTCGCCTACAAAGTCTAAATTTTCTAAAAATTGTACAAAGTTATAAAACATCCTAATTTAACAAACACCCAAAATCTACAAATAATAAAGTGAAGATTACTAAAACACAGTAATCTTTATTATGTTATGTGTGGGTTTTGAGTGTGTTTTTTGGTTGACATTAGAGTATTTTATGTTTTTTTTACATTTTTTAGAAATTTTGAACTGTATTTTATGACTTTTTTACATTTTTTTTAGAAATTTTGAACTTTGTATCCAACACCTAAAAGAATATATATTTAATTTCTTAATTATATTAATCTATCTATACAACCTAATAAAAGCCAAAAATAGGGGACACATGTCCCCCTTCTAGGGCCTCTAAAGCTCATTTTCCCGCCATTTTTGCAATTTCTTCAATCCGTTCATATGAAACCCGACGCGGGATCCATTTACACTATTCGGGTCATTCGGGTACTTCCATATTTAAAGCTCGAAACCGTTGATTTGTTTCAATTCTCTCTCTCTTCTCTCATACGTTTCTCTCTTTTCCTTCTGCATCTCTCAATATGCTCTTGGAGACATCTTCAATATCAAGATCGGAAGCTGCGGCAGATGCAGAGTGTTTTACAAGAGGTTTCGATTGATACATAACTTGATGTTACGGTTTCTGTTTTGTCCTGCGAACAAATGAGTGGATATCGTCTTCATCTTGCAACAAGTTTCAGATCCGATCTTCATCTTTTCGTCTTCTGTTCAATCAACGCATCATTTAAACAGATCTGTTTACGATCTACGTTCTGATGCGGTTGTTTATGTTTTTATGTATCAATTTGTGGCGATTTTGCAGGATGCCTAGGGTTTTGACGCAAGTTTTTGACTTTTTTTGTTGATCTACCTTTGATCGGTGGTAACTGGATTGTTTAGCGTCGATTTGGTTATCAACATCTCAGATCTACAGTCTCTTGACGGCGTGTACGGTATGGAAGGTACGGTTGACTTACTTTTGCTTTATGTTTATTATATTTTTTGTAATTTTATGCAAAAAAAAAAGTTGTTATGTTTATTGACAGAGTTCGGTACGTGCCTATTGTTGTTCAGGTATAACTTCGTCACGTCTGTTTCAAATTTAGTGTTTTGAGACAATTTTTTTTTTTTTGGAAAAGGCTTTATATTGAGGTGCGTTTGGATTATGTGAATTACAATTTCAATGTTACAATTGGGTTTTTCGATTGAGGATTTAACGATTTTAGGGTTTTGTCAAGTTTAATGAACACCTTCAGTGTTTGTGAATTTTATCCGACGTCTTCGATTCTTTGATTTCGATATTCACAGGTATGGTTTATTTCTGCGTTAATTGGAATTTGGATTTGGTAGTTCTGGATTTTAAAACAGGTGTTTGTTTGTTAATTGTTTGTGATAGTTGTTGTTTTAGTTCGAACAATAATCTTCGAAGATGACTTGGTTATTGCTATCTAACTCAAATTCTTATTATGAGAGGGATGGGTTGCAACGACACTAAGGTTGATTACCTAAATTCCATATATGATATACATGTTTTCTAGAATCCATTAGTGTAATTTGCGTATTTTTAGATTTATAACTATCCGTGGGATAGGCATATGGTAAAACGAGGAACTGCAATAGTAAAGTGCAAACCAAACTTAGCAAAAAGCTAAGAAGTTTGCAAAACAACAAGAATACGAGTAAATTGTTGTTTTAATAGTTTATTGGTTTGATTTCTTTTGTTGTCACCTATTCTATTGTTGAAAGAACAATAAAGACGCCGCTAATCGTCGATCGTGGGTGAAATTCTGTCTCCGTTCAATTTTGATGCATTTGAACACCCTAAATCCAATCCAAAACTGAAGACGCCCAATAAAGTCAGATAAATTAGTGCTTTGATTTCCAATTGTTTACAAACATAGTCTACTGGATCTTGGTAAGTTTCTGTTGATTTGTTTTACATGAAATGGAAATTTGTATGGTTATTTGGCTAATTGTAGGGTTTTAAGCTTTGATTATTGGTGCTTATTGATGTTCATGTGTGTTTGAAATCTGAGTTTTTCTTATGGTTTGAGGATGGTTGGGTTATGTTATCGAGCAATGTATGTTTTATGCAGTGACTTATTTTTAATTTTTATTGTAAAGCTCTGTGCAGTACTAAACTTGGTATGTGATGTTTGCTGATATAATGAAGATAATCCAAATTGAGATGTAAACAATAAAATGAACAGGTGTGGCAGTGCATGTGTGGTTATGACTTGCACTAAGAAATAATATAATCATATTAGTTAGATTTGTTGATTTCGTGGATGAAAGTGAATTAAACTCTATAAATGATACATACCTGATGTCATATTACTTTTTTGCATTTGGCAGGGTGTTAGGCCTTTCTCTGTTCAAATTTTAGATAAGAACTATATGCAAGGAACATCAGATTTGAAAGAACATAAATAAAAGAATGATTTTTTTTCTAATTATTAAGTAAACTAAATTGAAGTTTCTTTACTATTTAAAGGTGTGTTGGGACTTGAGAAATATTATAATTTTAATTTATACATTCAGCTTTTTATTTAATTCCAGGTTGTTGTTGATTGTTAGGCTGGAAAATGCCAGTTAAGGAGTACGAGTTTGATGAAAAGAAGATGACCAATGTGCAACCTCATTAGGTATGTCCTTGATTAGTTGTTGTAGCATAATTATAGTAGTTTTTTGTTTAATAGTTTTTTGATGTAGCAAAATTGGTTGGCACCAATTATTACTTGAACAAATCGGCTGAAGATGCAAGCATATCATACTTTTTAGCCAACAAAGTTAAACAAACATAAATTTAAAGAGCCTGGATTTTCAATAAGCTGCATTTTAAACAAAAGGTACATCTGATTTGGTTGGCAAAATACTTATTTTGTATACCAAAATCATTTTTACACTTCATTGTGGCTCTTGATTAAATGCATTTCCACTAAACGCTTCGTAACAAACTTATAATCAGATTGTTGCTGATGTTTTTTTTAATCTTTTGCTATTTATGATTGTTTTATATGTTGTTAATATGTTGAGCTGGCCACATAAGTCATAACTTTCCCAAAATGCATAAAAGTGTAAAACCTCCCGAACCGTCGAAAAAGACCATATAATATATTAACTTTGCTTCTTGACAGGTTAAAGTTCCAGACAAATTGCAATTGCATAAATAATTAATGGAATGTAAGGCGATGAAATAACCCGCTTGCAAAAGACTCAAGAGATTTAGAAAGATTAATTGAAGGTTAATTACCACCAATCTCTTCTGAGTAAGCTTATCGATCTTAGCATCAGTGTTGAAAAAGAAAACTGGCTACCAAAGGGTCATGTATTGGTATCACATCTGGTGCATCTACTCCCAACAAGGTAAATATTATTTAGAAATTAGGATCTTTAATTTCAATTTTGTCGATTTTTAGAACATATAATGTTTGTAGATATGTGGTTTTCATTCATTGAAATTGAACTCTGTGTAGGCTGTTGAAGATGTTTCTATGAGGGTGTTTGAGATCAGACGCGAAGAATCACTTCAGCTCACATAGGTTAGTGGTTTATTTAACAAGATAATCAAATACCATACCTAAGTTCATCTGCTGAACCATATATGGCATATTATTAAGTTGTGGTTCCTCTTTATGTTGTAACAAAGATGGTAAAAAGTGTCGACTTGCCGTAACCATTTGAAAACAAAAGAGCAATATAGTTCGCTTTTTTTCTTTAATACTCTTTAAGGCTGAAAATATGGTTCATAGACTAGAAATGTTAAGATCTTACGAAAAATCAAATACCAAATTACCTATAGCTATCCAGTGCAACAGACACTGGGGGTGCTGCTATCGTAACCACCACCACAGGGCATATCAACATCGCCATAAAAAGTAGCCACAAAGACAACCAATGACACTTTCCTCCATGTTTGAATACACTTCACGTTCTTACCCAACTTTGTCTTCTTGGCCTGTAACTTTTCAAGCATCACCATTTGTTGTCTATAAACTGAATAGAAATTTTTTATAAAATTCTTCAGTAAACGGGTCACCCGCATCATTAAAACTCTTCAAATCTTTAAGACTTTTCTCATACCTGTTCTTTACACCTTCGTCTTCATCAAAATGTTGTAAAGCTACAAGAATCAACGATTGGCTGCCTCAAACCCGTTAAAAACATTTATCCAAAGTGGAACATATATCTACGGTTTGCAGGCTATTCTCAAAATACTCTTCCACCAATTCAAAATTTCAAACAGAGAAGAGCATAAACTAAGCTCTTAGATCATACATTGATAGCCATGAACAGGTTAATTTTGTTACTTGGTAATATTAACAAATCTATACTTGATTTGATTTTGATCAAAGGATGGTTTGATGCTTAGCATTAAGTATGAATTCATACCTTAACTTTTGTTTTCAATTGTATGGAACATGATCTGAAAAGTCGCTGATTTTGGGTTGGCAAATTTCTTCCGCAGAGAAAATTAGGTAGGAGAAAGATTAAAATCATTTGGATCGAAAACACGACAAATTAACAAGTGACATTTTGTTACAAAGGAATATTAAAGCAGTTAGACAAGTCAGCGGAATATATGTGGTGACTGATGACCATGATAATGATGAAAACATGGTTAGAAATAAAAAAAAGGCGAGCCCATTCTCAATGATGGTCACTTCAGATCTTAACATCACACAATCTTCAGCCGGTAAGCGTTTTACCATTACGTTTTGTTAGATAGATAATTCATTTTTTATAATTACATCAGTTAACTTTTGAATGGTTAAAAATTAAAAGGTGTGATGTAGTTGTACAAATAACGAATGGTTGATCTAAGAGCTCAGTTTATGATTTGTGATTCTGGAACCAAACAAAGACAGGTACGCAGCATGTCTTTTAACAACTTGCAAGACTAATTTAGGTTGAATGAAATTAAATTTTAGCTTTAGGTTGACTAATGGTTTTGCACCACCTATGAATTATTAAACTTTTATTGTATCATTTTAAATTATCAGATTACTTTACCCATTTTTTAATGGTTGTCAGGGTATGTGAGTCTCATGTGATGGTACTGGAAAATCAGTCATGTCGCCCAAGATGATGGCCCGGGTCAAGCTTCAAGGTACACACAAAGTGACCATAGCACAAACTTGAGACACAATGAGAGTAGAGTAGTGCATCAGGTATATTTAATGACCAAAAGACCCATTTAGACAATGAGTTTTTGAAGCATGAAATCCGCATTTGGTAGTTTTGCTTGAGAAAAAATGCATATGGGATAATATTTGATAAATCATAATAAGATCAGCTACTTTCTTTCTTGATACATCTTACTATCTTTCTTATAATAAGCAGTCTGTAAGTTTACCTACGAATAAACTTTGGTCTATTTGTGTGTTTGTTAATGTGGGAGTTTATGTTAGGGAGGAATCAAACAAGACAGTTTAATGTATATTGAAATAAATTAAGCCATTTGAAATGTTAGACCTCAAACTTACTAGGAATCTACATTTCTATAGTTTGAGACCACTGGTGGGAAACAAGCATAAGATTTCTTTTAAAATTAGTGGTACTCCGAATGTTCTACCAACTGATTAAGGAATGAACCCCCCAACCCTTTAAAATTAGATTTGTCTTTGCATCTATTAAAAATTGAGGGGTTTAATAGAAAAGTGCTTTAAGAAGGAAAGATAATTGAAGAGGAAGCAGGATGGATTATGTTATTGAATGAAGAAGTGAAGATGGATCTAATGTTGTTACAATCTTTCTTCTTTTTCAGGAAACAACGGAACCATTTTTAAAACAAACCGACCCAACGCAAACCCGTTCCGACCTGAACCCGTTCTGACCCAAACCCAACCCCATCTAAACCTGTTCTGACCTAAACCAAAACTCCCTTTTTTTAAATGTCCCGTGTTGACCCGAACACGTTTTGACACACCCGATTTGACTCTGCATGCCACCTGATCCGACCGGCATGTCACCTGACCTGACCCGCATGTTTGGCCAAGTGTATTGAACATCTAATAAAGAATGAACTGCTACACTTTTGCTTTTTTGGTTCTGAAAATCTGTAAGTAATCACTTTATTATTTTGTTGCATTGTTGATGGTTACTAATATTTTTTTTTCATATACTTTGTTCTCTTTCATACTGGTACAGTGGCCAAAAGATTTATCTTGGTAGGGGTATTAGACTATTCAATTCAATTCAAAGTTATATTTATATAATGTGGACTCTATTTCTTTTTTTTTCATTTTAATATTGTTTCCAAACCTGTAGACTTTCTATTTGCAAATTTCAAATGTAAGAGGTACTTTCATAACAAGTTGAAGCCTTCCTTACATGGACGGATATGTAGCGAAAGCAGCACAAGAAGGTGTGAGATGTTTGCTGAGCTAAATGTTTTATAATATGTTAACTGTTAGAATTCGTATGATTTTGTCATAAACAGAACTACTCACTTGAAAAAAAATATGATACTTACAATGTATTAATGTTGTTATATCGAATACTAAGTACAAAATTAAATTCAAAGACACTAAATCATGATATGCATTCATAGGATCTTTCTTTTTCAAGAAAGTCGAACCGAAAGAACAAAACCCACCGTTTTTTACTACTGTTATTATTACTACACTTCCATATTTTTCTCTTGCTTTTTTCCCCTAAAACACCGTGTTGTGAGTTGTATCAATTTTTATTGAAGTGGTTTTGACCCGAACCAAAATTACCTTTTTTTTTTTTTAAAATGACCCATTCAAATCCGAGCCCATTATAATGTGTTACCATGCCTGGCCCGACCTGCATGTCTTACCATGTATGGAAGGACCCATGATATGCATCCATATGATCTTTTTTTTCTTCATGAAATTGGGTAAGATCGTGTTTCTACGGTATCTCTTTTAAAGCATTCATAGGTTTTCAACTATCATTCTTAAATCTACGTGTGTTCTACATTTATACAAATCTATAACCGATGTGAAATCAATTTACCATTTGCCGGACTACATGCCAAATACCTTGCTACATCAGCAACCGGGCAACTACTTCTTCAAGGTGCCAGTTACATAAGTTTTTGTTACCATGTTTTAATTTACTAAAAACATTTTTATTACAAGTTGTTTTGTTATCTTTAAAGTGAAGTTCGAGTATCGAAGACTTCGAGAAGTTGCACCTGTCCCTGTCCGACCATTTGGTGTGTAGTCTAGGGGATGAAACTAAAGCGTGGTCTTGGGTTGATCAGTTTAAATGTATTTTTTTCAAAAAATAAAAAACGTATCATTTTCAACACCGCGAAATTCACGGGTATTAGCACTAGTAAAACATTAAAAAGCATACAGATAGAATAACCGGAGGAAGAAAAGAGATTGTAGGAGGAAGGAGTAGAGTTGGCCATTATTTTTCAAACCATAATTCTGATTGCTACCATGTAAGAGTAGGAAATATCTACACCGATTTGGTGAGAGGTATTATTCTATTTATATATTTTATATATGACTAGTTTAAATTTCTGTGTGCTACACGGGCTGTATAAAAGAAAAAATTCTTCTTATAAATCTATTAATTTAATAAACTACACATAGATGTATATGGTACCATACTCACAATTGACTTGCGTGTTACAATTATTAATATATTTTAACAGCCCACTACTCTTTAACACAAAAAGAATATAATAAGTCGGATCCCGTGAGTAGATATAACCCATAGAAAAAGACTATAAGTACTTAACTAACTAAACCTCACCATAACCTAAATCCAGCTGTGTATAGCAAACATGTTTAAAAAAAAGTTATCGCCATTAACTAAATAAAGGGGCTGTTTGGCAACATCTGAATGGTTAAGTACTGCACCAGTAAAATGTCTAAAATGTCTGAACTATTAAGAGCCTGTATAATGCTTAACCGTTTAGAGTCAAATGTCTGACAAATTCAGATTAGAGGTCTTAACCATTCAAACTCTATATAAATCTTAACCATTCAGAGGCAAATGTCTGAACCATTCAGACATCTGCTCGTGAAACAAACAGTCTGAACCATTAAGTGCTGAACTAGTAAGAGGTCTGAACCATTAAGAGCCTCATTAAAAGGTAAACAAACAACCCCTAACTACTACAAATCTTATAGATTACTCTCAAGAGATGCTTATCACCCAAATTTTACAGATTAGCTTCATACCGAAAACAAAAGATCTAACAAAACCAAAGTATTCTAGAATCCCAACTATAGACCTTTTGGGGTGTTTGGGCAAATCGGATTCTGATTAATGTTTGCATGAAAACTACCTAAGTGACAAATTGACACAAATGATCCATTAATCAAAATATACTTCATATAATCAAACATAAAAAAGAATAGAATAGATTAGAATATACATAAAAACATCATATTAAAGCTTTTTTTATTAATGCTGTCGGGAATATATTAGTTTTTCGTGTTATGAATTTACATCAAGATAGTTGGTAAACGGGCAACAAATTACGCCGCTACCCCTTTTTGGATAACAAAACTAAGTTTTTTTTTTTAAAACTACGTCCATAGATCTCGTGGTTATAACATTACTATACATGACCCTTTGATACGTGGTCGAAAACCGGTGCTTGTAATTGTTTAATTTGATGTCTTTACACAAGTTTTAATTTCGAATAGCCTACTTTTGATTAGATACTTGTTTTGCAGGTCTAGCAGAGTTTAAAGAGCTTTTCGGGAGCTTTACGGGTCACCGGAGTGAAAACCCGAGCCACCGGGAAGCGAAACGGGTCAACCGGGAGCAAGGAACGCGAAAAACAAAGAATACGGTTTCTGGGCACCGTCGCCGACGCCCATATGGGCCGTCGCCGATGGTCGGTGTAAATGTCTGTCGCCACAAAAGCCCGTAGGCAGCAAGATTGGCCGTCGGCCGTTTTTGAAAAAACACACACCGTCGCCGACGGGGATTCAGGCCGTCGGCGACAGTCCCTCTATGTTGCAGACGCGCAAGTTTGACTTCTTTGATGGTTTTGACGAATTAAAACTAATCTTCACCAACCAAAAAGGGAGTTACACATTCCTTGGAGTTGAAATTCATCTTGAAGCCATTATCATTCATCTATCACCTACCATCCTACCAACCATCATCATATCCATTACGAATCAAGATCCGAATCACAATCAAGAACCCTAATTCATCACTATTCCGTTCATCTTTCACTTCACAATCACCAACCATCCACAACCCTAACCATTCATCCATCTTCAAGCTTCAAGATGACCCAATTCAAGTCTCAAGCATCCGTTGATCGTGCCTCTCCGACTATGAGCGGCTAATTCTTGGAGGTTTCACGCCGGTGTAGATGTTGTAAGATTTCTAGGGTTTATACATTTGTATTTTAATTTGGTTTTGTGACAAATTGTTTAGTATTTGAAACTTATGATAATTGTCGTGCATTTGAATTGAATTTGTGAATTGTCGAACGATGATAAAGTTATGACTTTGCGAAATGAATTTGTGCACTTATGCCTTATCGTAGGTTAGGATTTACATGTCCGAGGCAACGAAGTGCATTACGGTCCGTTGTCTACGACGTTGATAACAATTGGCACCTAAGCTTCGTGATAGTAATCCGTTAATCACTATATGCAATTGAATCAAATTAAAACATGTAGGAACCCTAGGTCTTGCAATTATCAAACGGGCGTGATCCGTATTCTCGTTTCTTGTTTCAACTTTCTAGTTAGTATTTTAGTTGCAATTTTAGTTAATCAAAAGAGTTTTAGATAATACCCATTGTCGGTTCACTCCGATTTATTTTCAAATCAATTGAACAAATAAAATTAGCAAACTTTATAAGCACGCTGTACATTGTTTGTAAATAGTCTAACTAATCGAACGGGTCGTGCGATACTGACCACCTGCTCTTCGTGGATACGATACCCGACTTACCCTAGCTACCTAGGTTTAATTGGATTTTGACTGATCGGGACGACACAGTCACGTCACCCTTTGAACGTAAAATGCACCACATGAAGTGCATATTTGAGATTGTTGTAAATCATTCGTATCAAGGGACATGTATTGTAATCCGTAGCTAGATTAACTGTAGGGCTGTTCACGAGCCTAGACTCGACTCATTATTATCTATTAGCTATTATATTAAAAAAATAAAAATAATAGACCTATTTCAGCTCGCGAGTTGATAAGTGAAGATCGGGCTCGTTTACTAAATAACCTTTATTTTAGGTTCAGACTCAGTTCATAAACAAGTTAAATAAGCTCATTTCAACTCATTTACTAAACAATTTAAAGTGATAAAAGTTATTAAATATTTATAAAACTAAGAGTTAAATGCTTGGTTGGTCCCTGTGGTTTTCAAAAATTGCAGACTTGGTCCCAATGGTTTACTAATTACACGCGTGATCCCAAAACTTGTCAAAAATGCACTCGGTTGGTCCCCAGCCCTAACATCAGTTAAATTTCTCAGTTAAGTCCATGTTAAATGACCAAAATACCCTTGCTTATTAACTCTCTTTATAATTTTTGTTTAGTTTTACTTTTCACTTGGTTAAATCTCAACAATCCCTATCTAATCAAGCAATCAAAGTGAACATATACATTGTTTATCACACAAAATCATCAAAAAACAAACACCAATCAATTAAACTTGTAAAAAAAGAACTGAAACAAACAAACAAACAAAAGAAAGAGTAAATTACAAGTTTTGTCCTTTATGTTTGTCCCAAATTTCAGGCGCTGTCCTTTACCTTTAAAATTAACGAGTTTTGTCCTTAATGTTTCAAAATCTTGCACGTTATGTCCTTTAAGGCAAACTCAGTTAATTTTTTTTGTTAGATCTGATCATGTGCCTTGCACATGAGGGCATTGTTGTCATTTCATGTCATCAGGGACCATTGTGTGTAAAAGAACTTGTCTTCAGGGACCATTGTGTAATAATAAAAAGATGTTTACTATAAAAAATAAAAAATATATATAAAAACAAAACCATCCCTCCCATCCACAGTTCCACACCATCACTCTCTCTTCTCTCCCCTCTCTCTCACCTGCCGGCACCTCCCACACCACCACCATCCCGGCGATCTGCTCGTCCGTCTTCTCCGGCAACATCACCGTCTCCTCCGTCTTCTCCGGCAACATCACCGTCTCCTCCGTCTTCTCCGGCGACATCACCGTCTCATCCGTCTTCTCCGACGATCTGCTCCTCCGTCTTCTCCGACGACATCAACGGTAAATCGCTCTAATCTGGTTTGGATTGTTACAGGTTGGGGTTAGGGTTCTAGTCTGGTTTGGGTTGTTACAGGTGGGGGTGGTGGGTTTAATGGTGTTTGTTGTTGGTTTGGGTTGTTACAGGTTGGGGTTAGGGTTAGGGTTCTAGTGAGGGTGGTGATGGTGGAGACGGTGGTGGGTGAAGGAGAGAGAGAATCGATGGTGGTGGGTGGGTTGTGTGGGTGGGGTTGCACTATTGAGACTATTGAGTAATCATGTAGGATGGAACTAGATCTCATGTCTCTGATGACGAGAAATCAGATGCAAGTTAACTTCAATACTTGTTGCTGGAGCACTTGGTGGAAGGTTTGACCACGAAATGGGAAACGTGAACACATTGTACCGGAGGTGGGTGAAGGAAAAAGACAAAGAATCGATGGTGGCGGTGGGTTAATCGATGGTGGTGGTGGGTCTGCAGATAACGGGAGAGAAGAGAGAGAGTGGGAATTTAGGGGTTTTGTGGGTGTTTGGTGGAAGGTGGTGATGATGTCGGTGAAGGGTGGAGGGTGGGGGTGATGGTGGCCATAGTGACGGTGGCGATGGAGGGTGGTGGTGACGGTGACGGTGACGGTGGATGGTGGTGGAGATGGCGGTGACGGGTTGTGGTAATTGTTAAAGATTATGGTATATATATACACTTATAATAATAATAATAATAATAATAATAATAATAATAATAATAATAATAATAATAATAATAATAATAATAATAATATTTTTAAAATCATTTTGTTTTATTTTTTAATAATACTAAGTAAACAGGGTAAAAAGACTAAAATACCCCTGGGTGACCAGATTTAACCAAAAAATCTATCTGGGTTTGGCCTAAAGGACATAACGTGTAGGATTTGGAAACATTAAGGACAAAACTCATCAATTTTAAAGGTAAAGGACAACGCCTGAAATTTGGGACAAACATAAAGGACAAAACTTGTAATTTACTCCAAAAGAAATAAACCATCGTTCATAAGAAGCATGCAGAGAGGAAGCTCCCGTTTAAACGCATCGATCTTCTTAACCTCCGATTCTAATCTGCTAACAAGATCCTCTGCTTTCAATATCTTCTCAGATTCACTCTCAATTCGACCCATATCCCCTAAAAATTGAGTAATCGATTTGGGTATGAAACCAAAATCCAAATTCAGTTCAGGTGGTGAAACCAAAATCGATTTGGGTATGAAACCAAAATCCAAACTTAGAAGGGAGTGATGATATGTGTGAAAAAGAGGAAATTTGTAAGGAAAAAGATGCAAAAAGAATCTGGATTTTATTATTAGATTAATAATAATAAGAGAGGTTGAAGAAATGAAAAGTCTAGATTCTGTATTTCTTTCTTTCACTCGGCTCGTCGCGTATTTTTATCTTTTAAGGAACTTGTGTAAGTGGTCCTTTTGGTTTTAACAATTTGCAAACTTTGGTCCTTTACTATTACTTTTGACTTGGTTAATAAGCAAGGGTATTTTGGTCATTTAACATGGACTTAACTGAGAAATTTAACTGATGTTAGGGCTGGGACCAACCGAGTGCATTTTTGACAAGTTTTAGGACCACACATGTAATTAGTAAACCACTGGGACCAAGTCTGCAATTTTTGAAAACCACAGGGACCAACCAAGCATTTAACTCTAAAACATAAATTAACTCGTTATCCCTGGTCAAGTCCATGTTTACCAATCAAATCCCTGAAAGTTGAAACCGTGTGAAGAAATTGACCCCACACGTGTGAATGCTAACATAGAACAAGTAGGGTTTATACACTCTCGTCCCCTTCACCTCCCCCCTCACAAACCCTAAATCAATCAACCAATCAATCGATCCATATACACATATCACACCAGTCTGCCGTATTTCAATCACCCATCACAACTAATTTCAATCCACCATGTCCGAAACCATGACCATACTTAACAGTAATAATATTATCCTCACACAAAACCCAATTAGTTTCAATCAAGAAACCCCAGGTGATGATGAATCTACGGAACCGTCGGCTCCGGTGGATGTTTTTCCGTTTCGAAGGATTGAGTTTCATTTAGCCAGGAAGCCGTTCACCGGGTTTAGTAACGGTGGCGGCGATGGAAGTTTTCGGCTCGAAACGCTTAACCCGGCTGCGGCGAGTAGTTGTGTGACGAATGTTGATGAGCAGAGAGTCGGGTCGGGTCGGAAAAGAGATGCGGTGGAGATGGAAAATGGGTTGGATCCGGAACTTGGTTTTGGGATTAGTTTCAGTTTCAGGAGGATTGTAAGTTTCTTGGTTTTTACTTTTTGAAAAAAAAAATACTTTTTTTTTAATATTATTGATTGGTTTAGTTGTTTATAACCAAGGTTTATTAGTTGCTACACTACCATTAGACTTTTGGTTAGGACAAATAAGTTGCAGAAAGCGCAAAAGCGGCAGGATTTTCGTACCCGAGGTGCAAGGCGATCGTGTAAAGAAGTTTTATATATCCCATCATAGTTGTCAATAGCGAGTGTAGCGATTTACACCCGCTATAGTGCGCTATGTAGCGTATAGGTCGAGGCTCACTATTAGGGCTGTAGTGAT
Source organism: Helianthus annuus (assembly GCF_002127325.2). Taxonomy (NCBI): domain Eukaryota; kingdom Viridiplantae; phylum Streptophyta; class Magnoliopsida; order Asterales; family Asteraceae; genus Helianthus; species Helianthus annuus. Next base: position 6,801,042 of record NC_035444.2, read on the forward strand.
AGATAGCGATAATAGCGACATTTTATTTAATTTTTTGTTTTTTTAATATAAATAGCAATTAAATTTAGCTATAAAATAGCTGGATTTTAGTTTTTTTTTGTAAAGTAGCATATATACCAGGGTATTTTGATATAATATACATATAAATAGTTAAAAGAAATTATCGTGTATCGCTATTTATAAAATAGCCGATCGCTATTCGCTATCTAGCATATAGGTACCTTAGCGCTATTTGTCGCCATTCGCCATTAACAAGTATGTATCCCATAGTTTTTTAGCACCCTATATTCAAAGTGTAGCTATAACTAAGGTTTTAATATGAATTTACTTGCATGTACAAGCCAAAAAATCTTTTGTATAACATTTTAGTGCATAAAAACACACTTGGTACACAAGGCTCGCATCCCAGGCTTGAAAAATTCCCCCAAAAATGCGCTTCCTGGTTTAGGCGCTCCTCACCGTACACGCGGCTTGCCTCAGTGCGCCTAAGGCGCGCTTTTTAAAACCAAGGCAATGCTTAATGTCTAATCACACATGTCGCCCTAAAGAAATTGTGACCCGTTACAGCGTTACTACACACACCACCCTTTTCGTTTGCCATCTCTAGAAGGGGATCATGTTTCTTGTGTATTGTTTACTTCATTGGGCTTTTCAGTTACGTGTTTATCATGTTTACTTCATTTCAAAACTTCAAGGGTTGGTCCAATTATAGTTCCATTCTTGAACTGGGTCAGTTCCGATTTATATTGTTACCCGGACTACCGGCTTGAAACTTTGAGCTATGAAAAGGGAAAAAAGATCATCATAGTAACCTTGGGGTACCGATTACTGAGTTTAGTAATGGCAAATTGGCAAATCTTGTGTATGATGGGGCTTTTTATAGATATGGCCATTTTGTATCATTTAATCAAAAGAGTAAATTACAAAAATTGTCCTTTATGTATGTCACTTATTGCAAACTGTGTCCTCTATCTTCAATAATTACAGAAAACGTACTCGATATTTGCGAACCCTTGCAAGTTATGTCCTTTAGCCATTACTGAGTTTAGTAATGGCAAATTGGCAAATCTTGTGTATGATGGGGCTTTTTATAGATATGGCCATTTTGTATCATTTAAATCAAAAGAGTAAATTACAAAAATCGTCCTTTATGTATGTCACTTATTGCAAATTATGTCCTTTATCTTCAATAATTACAGAAAACGTACTCGATGTTTGCGAACCCTTGCAAGTTATGTCCTTTAGCCCTAACTCAGTTATTTTTTTGTGGTTAAATCTGACCAAATGGACCCCACATGAGGGTATTTTGGTCATTTTACTCTCATGTGGGGTCCATTTGGTTAGATTTAACCACAAAAATACCCTCATGTGGGGTCCATTTGGTCAGATTTAACCACAAAAATACCCTCATGTGGGGTCCATTTGGTTAGATTTAACCACAAAAATTAACTGAGTTAGGGCTAAAGGACATAACTTGCAAGGGTTTGCAAACATGGAGTACGTTTTCCAGTAATTATTGAAGACAAAGGACATAGTTTGCAATAAGTGACATACATAAAGGACGTTTTTTGTAATTTACTCAAATCAAAATTATTCGAAACAATGTTTTTTAGATATTCATGTGTTTTTTATGTGGAATTTAAAGGGTGCTGGTTTGGAGAATCTCGGGAACACTTGCTTTCTCAATTCAGTACTACAATGTTTAACGTATACCGAGCCTTTAGCTGCATATCTACAAAGTGGAAAGCATCAAGTTACTTGTAAGTATTCGACTTACATTTTAGTCAATAAAATAAACACTCGCCAGTATTTGACTTAGACTGACTTTGATTGACGTATAAAGGTCGAAAATCCGGATTCTGCGCTTTATGTGCTATTCAGAAACACGTCAGTCGGGCATTACAACTATCAGGGAGATCATTGGCACCTAAGGATCTGGTTTCAAATTTGCGTTGTATCCTACAATAAGTTTATGTTTGTTACTTTTTTTTATTAAGTTAAAGATTTCATTTTCTTCATTCTAGAAGACCAAAATTTTGGATTTGGTCCCTAGATTTCCAAAAGTACAAGGATGGTCCTTGTGGTTTGCACTTTGTAACACATTTAGTCCCCAAGTTTTGCCAAAAGTACCTAGATGGTCTTTGTAGTTTGCACTTTGTAGTGCATTTAGGATTTTAGTCCCCAAGGTTTACCAAAAGTACATAGATGGTCCCTGTAGTTTGCACTTTGTAACGCATTTAGTCCCTAACTTGGACCTGTTGAAACCTTTAGATTTGTTAGCTAGGGATTAAATTTGTTACAAAGTGCAAACCACAGGGATCATTCGTGTACTTTTGAAAAGATAGGGACCAAATCCATAAATTTGGTTAACCATATGGAGTAGGGACCATCCATGTACGTTACTCTTTCTTTTATTAAAAATTTTAAGCTCACTGGATTGAATTGTATTTCAGATATTTGAATATTCTTAACGGCATAATTAGGTATATCTAGGACTTTTAGGAATTCAAGGCAGGAGGATGCACATGAATACATGGTAAATTTGTTGGAGTCGATGCACAAATGTTGCTTACCGAATGGAGTGCCGAGCGAATCACAAAGTGCGTACGATAGAAGTTTGGTTCACAAGATATTCGGTGGCCGTCTTCGTAGTCAGGTAATTAATCTACGGTTTTCTGCATTAAAAATACGCTTTGGTGACTTTTGGTCTGTTGTTTACCTGTTAGTAGGGCTGCAAACGAACACGAACAAGACCTTGTTCGTGTTCGTTTGTTAAGGAAATATATATGTTTATTGTTCACGAACTGTTCATGAACAATTACTGAACGAGATTTTCTGTTCGTGTTTGTTCATTAAGGAAATGAACATGTATGTGTTCGTTTGTTAATTTTAGGTAACGAACGTAAACGAACACAAATGAAAACAAACGTAAACGAACACAAATGAAAACAAACGAGCACAAACAAGCGTTCATGAACAGAACATATAATACACTGAAACTTATTAAATGTATAATTTATCAGAATTGTAGTATTTAAATAAAATATAAAAATTAAAAACACTAGCTATCTAACACAAATGAACATGTCACAGAGCGTTCACGAACATAAATGAACAAACGCGACCTCTGTTCATGTTCGTTCATAAACTAAACGAATGGAATTTCTTATTCGTGTTTGTTCATTAATTAAACGAACAAACATAAATGACCTTCCCGCCGAACTGTTTGCTGAACGTTCGGTTTGTTTGCAGCCTTATCTGTTATTATCAAAACATAAATAAGACAAAATTGCCACTTTTAACACGAAGTGATCTTTTTTTTTTTTATAAAAGTTATGATATTTAATCACGAATAGAGACATCATTTATGTGTGTTTAAATTATTGAAAAATTTAAGGATTTGCTGAAATTTGAATAAACTGTCGATCTTGCAGGTGAAGTGCATGCAATGTAACTATTGTTCCAACAAGTTTGACCCGTTCTTGGACTTAAGTCTCGAAATTTTGAGAGCTGACACTATATACAAGGCGTTTGCGAACTTTACTGCCAAAGAACAGTTAGATGGTGGGGCTAAGCAATATCAGTGTCAGCAGTGCAAGCAAAAAGTCAAAGCTCTCAAACAGCTTACGATTCACAAGCCCCCAAATGTTCTAACCGTTCATCTTAAACGCTTTGGGTCCCACATGTCAGGTCAAAAAATCGACAAGAAAATCCAGTTTGGTCCTACTTTGGACTTGAAACCTTTTGTCACCGGTCCATATGTAAGTTTTTTTATTTCAACCGTAATTATTATTATTATATATAACATTTAAGGCTGACCTGATCACTGTAGCTAGCGTGTTTTTCTTTTCAACCGTAATTATTATTATTATTATTATTATTATTATTATTATTATTATTATTACTACTACTATATATAACATTTAAGGCTGACCTGATCACTGTAGCTAGCGTGTTTTTCTTTTCAACCGTAATTATTATTATTATTATTATTATTATTATTATAATTATTATTATTATTATTATTACTATTATATATAACATTTAAGGCTGACCTGATCACTGTAGCTAGCGTCACATTAAGCTATAGTGATTTGTTTTTTTTTTAAATTTTTTTAATTTTTATTGTCTTTATGTTTACCTCAACTTTCAGCATTGACACTTATACCCCCTAAGCTTTCATAAAACTTTGTAAAATGATTTTGACCCTCTCGAGTTTTACATGCTTATTTTTATGTACGTTTACCGTTGGTCTACGTTTTGACATATTTTTGTTCGGAAATTAGTCGGGTTAAAAATAATTCATTTTCACTAGGCGGTATAAATTCGAGTTACTATGTTTCGACGTTGTCGCAACATGCGATGCCATTCTTTAACTTAAAAAATGCTATTTTCCCGTGTTCTTATTTTTAAGTACATTTCGGTATAATCCAAGTTGGTCTACGTTTTGAGGTAAATTTTGTTCGGAAACAAGTCGGGTCAAATATTTAACAATATAAATTCAAGTTACTTTAAGTTTTGACACCGCCGCAATGCGTAACGGGTCAAAATACTAGTTATCTAAATATTGCATGAAGTAGTCGTAGTATGTGAAGAATAGTGTGTTGAATAATTAGTCTCAAATATTATTAGATAAGTTATATTGTTCAACAAGAATCCAAATTTTATTTTTAATTTTTGACTCATTTTTTCTGTTTCCATTTAAGCTATTTTTTTGTTTGACCCATTAGAGTTAGAACATGACCAAAATTGACATATAAAATGCCCCCATTACTTTATACTAAACATATTTTTATCAAAATTTATATACAAAACAATGCAGGATGGGGATTTGAAGTACACGCTTTACGGTGTTTTGGTTCATGCGGGTTGGAGTACACATTCGGGTCACTATTACTGCTTTGTTCGGACTTCTAGTGGCATGTGGTACTCACTTGATGACAATCGGGTACGATGCCGACTTGTCTTACTAAATATAAAAACGATAAATTGTTCCATTTTGTTATTTTTCTTTTTTTTTACACTTTTATTTGAACAGGTCTATCAAGTGAGTGAAAAGAAGGTTTTTGAGCAGAAAGCCTACATGTTATTTTACTTTAAAGATAGAAAAAATATTCCAACAAAAAAGACTACGGATGTTCATCATAAAGATAGGATTGTGATGAACGGTCCACTCAATGGGCCTGGTGCAGCAAGAGAAGCCCAAATGAAAACGGGCTTAAGTAATGGGTCAAAAGAGATCTCAACAAACACCGTTCTTAGTAACGTGTCAATAAATGGTCACACGTCTTCCGTTCCCGTTAGTACACAAAATGGATCTGGTGCACCGAAAGAGGCTGAAATTAAAACGGGTTTGAGTGATGGATCTTTAAATGCCGAAACGGCTTTAGTGACTGGTAACGGCAGAAATGGGTTCACCGCGGTTGCACCAAAAAGGACTCAAACAGACTCCGGTTTATGTAACGGGTCATTAAACGGTCAAAAGTCTTCTGCTGCTGCTGAATCCATTAGTAATGGGTTCAGTACTGTTGCAACGGAAGCGACTCAAAAGAAACAAGCTTCAGTTCCAGAAAGTATCTCAGAGCCCAGTAAAACAGAAGACCATATGAAGGTAAAAAATTTAATAGAAATGGGCGAAACAACTCGTTTTGTACGCGTTTTAGGTTGAGTTGTTCTTAAACCACTTTTTGGTCTGAACTTTTTGAAGTTTCTCTAAACAATTTTTTTCACATTAAACCCTCAAATTTTTTACATGAAACACTATTAATCGTCATCTTTAAGTAAATTGCACATTCACTTCTAATTTTTGGTAATTGACAACTTTGACCCTCCAACCTTTTCTACTTGATAACCTGACACCTCCTTTTGTTTAAATTACTTTTACGACTTCACACCGCAACGTGCAACTCATTATTATAGTGTTTTTTATCTATGTCTAACTATGTTAATGTCTAAATTACTTTTACGACTTTACATCACTCTCTAAATTACTTTTACGACTTTACATCACTGTCTAAATTACTTTTATGACTTTACACCGCAACGTCCGGGCCATACTCTTTTTTATCTATGTATAATGACGTTAATGTCACGAATGTAACATGTGTACAAAAGAAAAAACGTGTAATGTCACGTGCGCGCACTACACACCAATGCCATCATTGTTACGTGTGTAACGACGAAGTCACAAACGTGACGTTGCCGCCACAGTGCGTGGCATGGGTCAAAAATTTTAGTTATTACAAAAACTATATATTATTTCATTAGTGATATTTTTTGAATAAAATTGTTTAGGAGGTTTTAATGCATTGAAAGTACAGTTCTTTTGACTCGTTTGACCCGTTTGACTCATTAAAGCTGTTTTCCTTTTTGACTAATTTTTTACTTTACCCTTATGACCGTTAGAGATTAAACATAACCCGTCATACCATTTCATAAGTAAATGGTAGAAATCGTCATTTTCAATTTATTGTTTATGCATATTAATCAAAGAAAAATATTCAGGAAATTGGTGGAGGTGAGTCATCTGGCGGCAACAACCGTGGTAATGAGAAAGCTGTTGGCGGGAATACCAACACGATGGAGCTGCCAGATTTATCAAAAACCGAAAGTTCTATCGAGAAGAAAGCACTCGTTGAGAAAACTGTCAAAACAGATCCGTCAAATTTACCAAAAACGGAAAGTTTTCCAGAGAAAAAAGCTCTTGGTGGCAAAACCGATAAAAAAGTCAAAAACGCTTTGAAGTGTAAGATAGTCACCATGAAATTCAGCTCAAACGTTCTTATGGGTACATCGTTATTGAACAAGAGAAAGAAAAAGAAACATAAGCGGAACAAGCGGGTCAAGAATCTTGGTCAAGAGAATTCGGTCAATGACGGCCCGTCTTCATCAGCCAAAACTGAACCACAGGAGTCTGTCAAACCGGTTAAATCTCCTGCTGAAAACGGACTTAAAGAGAGAGTTGATAAAGATGGCGCTGTACCTGCAACGAGTGATTTGAATGGTGACTCGACAGGAAGCCAATCTCACTGTAAAGAATCAAAGCGTTTGGAAAATTGTTCAAAATCGTCGGCACAAAAAAATCTGGTTCATATGCTTACCGTAGGCGATGAAGGAAACCGTGAGTCAAATTACTCTGTTGTCTATTCTATACTCCGGTGTATGGTTATATTTAGTTTAAAATGCCATTTTTGTCCCTGAGGTTTGGCCAGTTTTGTGACTTTCGTCCAAAGGTTTGTTTTTTCGCACATGGATCAAAAAGGTTTGAAATCTTGACATTTTCATCCGGCACGTTAACTCCATCCATTTTCTCCGTTAAGGCAGGGGTATTTTCATTTTTTGTTAACTTGAGGGTATTTTCGTCTTTTCTGAATACTTGTACATTATGCTAAATGCTTGTACACTAAGTGAAACAGACCAAGTTTCCCTTTAAGTTAACAGAAAAGACGAAAATACCCTTGCCTTAACGAAGAAAAATGAATGGAGTTAACGAGACTGATGAAAATGGCAAGATTACAAACCTTTTTGGATCCGGATGCGGAAAAACAAACCTTTGGACGAAAGTCGTAAAACTGGCCAAACCTCAGGGACGAAAGTGGCATTTTACCTTTATATTAATCCGTCAACCTTTCGAGAACTGTAAAGTCAAAAGTTTTGCGAGTATTTTTGACCCGTATTTTTTTTTATTGTAGTCCCTAGGTGGGATGAAGACGCGTCAGCACCATTTCAGAAATTTAGAGAGAACAAGCGTGATCTCACTATTGGTTATATTGGCGATGAATGGTAAGAGCCATAGATCGACCATTTTCCTTATTCCGATCTTCAGAAACCGTTATAAATTACACATAATCTTTAATTAATGTTTTCGAGCTTATAAATCCAACAGGGATGAAGAATATGACCGAGGAAAGAGGAAGAAAGTACGGATCTCAAAAACTGAATTCGACGGAAAGAACCCGTTTCAAGATATTGCGAACGAGAGGCTAAAATCGCGTATGGGAAAACAAAATTTATCGACAAGACCATTTACGACCAAGAACAAACACAACGGACATTTTAAAAAATCAAGATCTGGTAACGAGCCTTTCAGGATACGAAACTGAAAGTGAGCCAAGATTTTGTTTTCTGAGAAATTAAGAATGACAATACGAGGTAATTCGTAGTAGTTCTTATCCGATCTGTAGATTTTACGTCGAGTTCCCGAGGTGTGGGAGTACTTTTTTTTAATATTTTAAATTAGGGTTCTGAATTGAGGTGTTTATGATTTATGTAACTGGTTAAGATCATCTGTATGATTATTATACAATACCTCTAATTTTTGAATATTTTCTGGGATATTTAAAATTAAGAATCGAGTTAATAACTGTTTTCGTCCCTGTGGTTTGTCAAAAATCACTATTTCAGTCCATTAGTTTAAAAATTGCGATTTCAGTCCCTGTGGTTTCACTTTCGTAACCATTTCAATTCATTTATTATGTTAGTACAGGGACTGAAATGGTTACGAGGTGGACTGAAATGGTTACGAAAGTGAAATCACAGGGATTGAAATCGCATTTTTTAAACTAATGGACTGAAATAGTGATTTTTGACAAACCACAGGGACGAAAACAGTAATTAACTCTTAAGAATTTCTGGAAGCAGTGTGTGTTTAGGTGATGCAGCACAATGATTAAGAATACAACACTTTACATGATAGCTTTCTTCATTAACAAGCATCCATAAGTGTTCATGTATTAATTAAAAGTTAAAACATGAAATGATGTTTAATTATTCTTTTAGATTTTCACTGATTTTGTGTTTTCTTGATTCTTAGGTTTTGATTTGTGTATAATGCAAGTATCACTGATGGGTTTTGTTTGATAAAAGATAATTACAAATCTAGTTATATATTTGTCTTGATGATAAATGATTTAAAAGGGTATTTCTTCGCCGGATGTGGATGATGCAGAGGGAGGGCGTGTTTGTCCACCTGAACGCTATACGTGAGGATTGCGAGAGGGGAAACAAATCTGTCGGTGTTTGTGGAGAATAATCCTAGCGAACGACGCTAATATGGAGGTGAAATGAATGATGTTTGTGAGCTCCGTGAGAGACACTTCTACAAAATGAAAAAAAATATGATGGATTGTGAAAAGTAACTAACACAAATTTTTTTTCTAATGAATTAAGATGATAAAAGTATAGATTTATCTCTTATGTAGTGATCTGGCTGGTAAAAATGCTCAAAGATCCATATGGTTAAGCATTTACCCATAATCAGTCAAAGTCAATGATGAGAATTTGGTCTTTAGATATCACACATTATTATACCCGCCTCGAATTTGTATCAACTTTTTTAAATAAAGGAAAAATTACAAGTTTTGTCTTTTATCTATATATAACTTTTCAGGCAGTGTCTTTTTCAATGAATTTTGACAGGTTTTGCCCTTTATAGGGAATTTTGTTACAAAATCTAACTGGGTTAGGGTCAAAGGACGTAACTTGTAACAAAATTCCCTATAAAAGACAAAACCCGTCAAAATTCGTTGAAAAAGACACCGTCTGAAAAGTGGTATATAGATAAAGGACAAAATTTGTAATTTGTCCTTAAATAAATTCATTGCGCTCCCTATACCCGAATACTCACAGGTTTTGGGGTTTATGTATGAACTACGAATTTTTAAAGTAAGTTTTTTTACGTACTTTTTTACTATTTTTTAAATGGTAGTTAAACAATATATAAAAGTTTTTGAGGGGACATAAAGTGAATGGAAGATTCCAAACAATGAAACACTTAAACAATGAAACAAGGCACATAAACTTTAACAAAAAGGAGAATCTTAACATCGTTTCAATCAAACCTACAAATATAGTGTTCCTCCATGCGGTTTTGTTAAAAAAATCACACCACCATCCACATTAAAATAACACACACATGTATATAGATCCTTTTTATTTATCATATAAAATATGAAAAGATTTAGGGTTATGATTAAGACCATATTATAGTTTTTTTTTAATTTCTTTGTGTGAATATATTTTTGATGATAACCATAATGCGGATTGATAAATACTTAATTTAAAGAAAATTAACAAGCATAAGTTATTTTTTATGATTTTATCCATAGTCCAATAGTTATATTTATGGAAAAAAAAGTGTGAAAATATAATTGTTTTATAAGAGATCAAGTCCAACTTGAATACACTTAAAAGTTTAAACGATATATAATATGAACAAAATTCATGCAACACATTTATCTAAATATGTCAAATGGGTTGAACTAGGAAAACGGGTTGAAAAAATTTAGAGCTTTTTCGACATTTAAAATTTAGAGCTTTTTCTACATTAATAATATTACTTTATTTAAAATTTAGAGCTTTTTACTTCATTTGGTTAAAAAGCAGATCGAAATTCTATGATATCGTATGGGAGAGATGGGCGGACTTTAATATTCGAGATATAGTGAGATAGTTGATATAATCGGTGGGTGTATTACGTTTTGGCTTTTGTTTTTCTTTTCTGTATTGTACTTTCGGGTTTTTACAGTATATGCTGGCCCTATTCTATTAATCATAGAATCTTACCGTTCAAAAAAAAAAAAAAAGTTAGATGGTGTTTTGTAAATGAGTAACAAGTTGAACTTGTAAATTTATATTAGATGGTGAAATACATGCATTTAATTATGTGCATGTCGTGGCTTAAAATTGGTATTATTGTTTTCCACGTGATTGCATAATTTAATGGGCCTAATTCCCAACACTGTTTTTCTTTAGTTCCCCTTCCCCAACAAAACGTAAAATATATTTGATTTTTATCATTATACCATAACAACTAATAAATATCTTTTCCAAATAATGTAACATATCGGATTTAGAAAAAGAAATATTATTGGAATTTAAAATTTTATTTTGTAAATATCAAAATTATATTTGATTGAGGGGTGGTCGGTTCGGGTGAAGATTACCAACGAACATATATACATTTTAGAATTAAAATCTGCATAATTCATCACAAAGATTAAGATTACAAAGAATCCATCAAAAAATAAATAAGCATTTAACATAATTATCTGAAAACAGTTGACATAATAATCAGAAACATGATTAACACAAGCTTAAGAAGTTTGTCACGCTTTAACGCAAATAGACATAAATAAAAGAACTTTAAATGAACGAACACAAATAAACATAACTAAACGAACATAAATGAACACATTATTGAGATTCACGAACGTAAACGGACGAACAAACATCTGCTCGTGTTTGTTAATTAACTTAACGAACATAATTTCTTGTCCGTATTCGTTCATTTATTAAACGGACGAACATAAACGAACTTTCTGCTGAACGGTTCACGAACTGTTTGCTAAACGCTCGTTTCTTTTACAACCATAATCAAAGAGCTTATAGCCTAGCGATACTAAGAAGTGAAGTGTGAGTTTTAGTCCCATATTAAACCTTGATGTAATATTTAGAAGCAGATTTAGTGAGCATGCGAGTTTGCCGTTCTTAAAACCATTAGGGTATACGGTGTGGTCGGTAAAGGGGCGCGGCAAAGTCGGTTTGCCGAGCGGCAACACCGCCGCCAACCCCTTTACCGATCGGTGTGGTAAATGGAGCGGCAACCGCTTGCCGACGCGGGGAAGAAGAGAGAGAGTGAGGGAGCAGGAGAGAGAGAGGGAGTGTATGAGAGAGAGGGTGTTCTGGGGTGGGGTCCATGCCATCTCTCAACCAATCACACCTTTTTCCTTTTTTTTAAAAAAAAAAAAGTTTACCACTTCACAAGTGTTTAAACCATTGCCAACACTTTTCACCAAAGTTTAAACACTTTTCACTGATTGACGTGGCACACTCTCATTGGTTGATTTTTTAGTTTGCCACTCCAAAGTGTTTAACCACTCCTTACACCCTTAATGTCAAACTTTCTTTTTAGCCTTCCAAAATACTGAATTTACATCCATAATTACATCCAAATTTGATCATAATCTCACCAACTTGAGTAAATATGATGTCTACCACCACACACATCAAAACACACACAATATGGCATCATTGAATACCACCACCTGCTTTTGTTGATAATCTCACCAACCCATGACACATTTATGAACACCCTTCACTCTTCACAATCTCCCACTCACTCTCTCTCTCTGCACTAGATTCACAATTTCCAACATTTCACCCTCTTTTTCTTCTTTTTTATTTAAAAAAGTTGGAGCCTTTTTTCATTCCCCTTTGAAAAAACACTCAAAAAATCAGCTAAAAAATTCTAGTAAAAAAAAAAAAAAAAAGACCCTTTTGTTCTTGAAGTGTTTTTTTTCTTCAACATTGTTACCTTCTTCTTTTTTTTTTTTTGTTTTTTTTTTGGTAATTTACAAAAATGGGGTTTGCTGTATTAGCTTCCATAGTGATTCTAACCCTTTTCTTGAAGTCAACTTATGGTCAACAACAAGACCAATCAATACCCAATTCAGATGAGTACTTCATCTCTCAATTCTTTGAGAAAATGAGTACAAATTCCACAAAAAGCACTCATCTTTACAATCTTTCTTCACCTGTTTGTTCATGGCAGTTTGTGTTTTGTGATGCTAATCAACAAACTGTCATTGGTCTTATTGCACCTAATCTTGGGCTCACAGGCCCAATTCCTGATACCACCATTGGCAAACTGAAAACCCTTCAGTTTCTTGATTTAAACACTAATCAAATCAATGATTTTTCATCTGATTTTTGGAGCTTAACTTCACTCAAAAGCCTTAACCTTTCAAACAATAATTTCTCCATTAATCTTCCAACCAACATTGGTAACTTTGGATCACTTGAAAAACTTGATCTTTCTGTCAACAATTTTGTTGGAAACATCCCTGAGTCTTTCACTTCTTTAACTGGTTTACAAAATCTTAACCTTAACCGAAACCGGTTCGATTCGGTTATTCCATTAGGGATCACAAGCTGCCACTCTTTGACTTCCATTGACCTTTCAGTTAACAATTTTCATGGAAGTCTTCCTCAAGGGTTTGATACTGCATTTCCTAAGCTGAAAAGCTTGAATCTTGCTGCAAATTTGATCACAGGGAAGGGTTCCGAGTTTTCGAAAATGGTTTCTTTGAATTATTTGAATGTTTCCAAGAATCTTTTTAAAGGTTCTGTTGTTGAAATCTTTAATGGGCCATTGGAGATTGTTGATTTGAGTAGTAATTGTTTTGAGGGTCATATTTCTCAAGTGGCATTTGATTGGTCTCATTTGATTCATCTTGATTTATCTGATAATGAGATTAGTGGAATGTTTTTTAGTAATTTTACATTGTCACAAGCCCTTAATCTTAAGCATTTAAATCTTGCAAAAAACAGGTTTTTTAAACAAAGTTTTATACAAATTAGTGAACTTTATAGTTTAGAGTACCTTAATCTATCAGAAACCAATATGATTGGTCACATTGGTAACCAAATTTCAGAATTAACTCATTTGAAAACACTAGATCTTTCAAACAATCATCTTGTTGGTAAAATTCCACTTTTGCCCTTCAAAACCCTCCAAAATCTTGATCTTTCAAACAATAATTTAACTGGAGACATACCCTTTTCACTCCTGCAAAAACTCCAGTGGATGGAAAGATTCAATTTTTCTTACAACAATTTGAGTTTTTGTGATTCGGAGCTTTCGGTCGAAACGGTTCGATCGGCGTTCATCGGGTCGACAAACAGTTGCCCGATCGCTGCAAACCCGACGTTTTTCAAGAAAAAGATGCATAAACAAAGGGGACTCAAGGTTGCTTTGGGTTTAGCTACCACTTTGATCATTTTGCTTGTCGGTTTGTTGCTTTTCGCGTTCGGGTGCCGGAAGAAAACCCGAATGTGGGATGTTAAAAAGTCTTGTAACGAAGAAAACGTCATTTCTGGCCCGTTTTCGTTCAAAACGGATTCCACCACTTGGGTTGCGGATGTAAAGGTTGCATCTTTAGTCCCTGTAGTGATTTTCGAGAAGCCGTTGTTGAATTTCACCTTCTCGGATCTTTTATCCGCCACGTCGAACTTTGATCAGGGTACCCTTTTGGCTGAAGGGCGGTTTGGGCCCGTTTATCGAGGCGTTTTAGGTGGTACGGTTCATGTTGCTATTAAGGTTCTGGTTCATGGCTCCACCATGACCGATGACGAGGCTGCAGCCGAGTTCATGCATCTTGGCCGGATTAAACACCCGAATCTTGTTCCTTTGATGGGTTACTGTTTAGCGGGTGAACAGCGAATCGCGATTTATGATTATATGGAAAATGGGAATTTGCATAATCTGTTGTATGATCTTCCTCTTGGAGTTCATGTGAATGAAGATTGGAGCACCGACACGTGGGAAGATCAAGAAACTAACGATAACGATATTCAAAACGTGGGGTCCGAAGCTTTGTTGATGACGTGGCGGTTCCGGCACAAGATCGGGCTCGGGACCGCCCGTGCACTGGCGTTTCTCCACCACGGATGTTCGCCACCAATCATTCATCGAGATGTGAAAGCGAGCAGCGTTTATCTTGATTACTACCTTGAACCGAGGTTATCAGATTTCGGGCTCTCAAAGATCTTTGGGAACCGAGTCTGCGATGACATGGCACTTGGGTCCCCTGGGTACGCCTCGCCAGATGGCGCAATCACAACAAAATCTGACGTTTATGGATTCGGGATGGTGCTTCTTGAGCTCATTACGGGTAAAAAGCCTGTTGGTGATGAGTATCCAAACGAGGATAACTCAAAAGCGCAAGATTTGGTTAGTTGGGTTAGAGGGCTTGTGAGGGTGAACCGTGGCTCACGAGCCATAGACCCCAAGATTCGAGCCACGGGTGATGAAGGTCAAATGGTTGAAGGTTTGAAAATCGGGTATCTATGTACAGCTGATCTTTCATCGAAGCGACCAAGCATGCAACAAGTCGTTGGACTTCTTAAGGATATCGAACCAGTATGAGATATCACACGGTTTCCTTGTTAATTGTTTCGTTGTTAGCAGACGTTTGTAACGGACATTGTACTTGTTTTCGTGGTTGTTAACTTGTTATGCAAGAAATCGACGGAGCCATTAAGCTAGCTAAAACATGATTATTATTAAATGTTGATCCAAATTGCAAGTCACAAAGAAACAATCGTTTTTGTAAAATGACTAAAATACCCTTATTGTAATTACCGCGGCTCTTTTTTTGAAGCAGGTATGTAGTATGTGGGGTCCATTTGGTCAGATTTAACCACAAAAATTAACTGAGTTAGGGCTAAAGGACATAACTTGCAAGGGTTTGCAAACATCGAGTACGTTTTCTGTAATTATTGCAGACAAAGGACACAGTTTGCAATAAGTGACATACATAAAGGACGATTTTTGTAATTTACTCTTTACACAATTATCAATTTTGGAACACGGTCAAATTTTTAACGCGCGATAAAAAAAAAAGTTAAACATGAGCATATAAATCGACCCGAAATAGAAAACAGCTCAAAGTTTACCTTGTCTACACCTTGATTACAGGCATACACCAAAGCATCAGCAAGTGTAAGTCTGCCTTCAGCATCCGTGTCGCTAACCTAAAATAATAACGATCTCAACGGGATGTTAACGACTGTATCAAAACTAGTGGAGTTGTAAACTGGAAAGAGATATACATACCTCAATTGTCTTTCCGTTTGAGGCTGTTAAAATGTCGCCGGGCCTCATACCGGTCCCACTTATCATATTCTCACAAGCTGCCACTATAAAATGAATCTGTGATGGCACATTTATAACCCGAGTCAGTTTAGTGTCAGTTATGATTTATGAATGGGTCGATTATGGCTATGTTCAATCACAAACGGGTCAAACAGGTAAAAGTCATAAGATTAGCCATAAAGAACCGGCAAAACGAGTTGAACGAGTCAAAGCTCCTGACCCGTACTATAATAGTATAAGGTTATTACTGAAATAATATATTTTTAAAATCAGAGTTAATGTGTTTTGGATAAATTCTGAACAAAAGTGTTTTGGGTCAAGCCAACCTAGGGCTGTTCACGAGCCGAACCGAACCGATCAGACCTTTGCTCGTGCTCGGTTCGTTTACAAACCGAACCGAATCGATCCGAGCGTTTTTTCAACCGAGCCAAAGTCGAACGAGCGCCTTTCGATCCGAGTATTTTTCGAACGAGCGTCGAGCGAGTATCGAGCGTCGCATAACAAATAGAAAAGTGACGATGGGGTACTTAGTTTTTATGGTAAATTGCATTTTTCATCCCTAAGGTTTCGTCCAATTAGAACACATGTATAAATTTACTAAGTAACAAGGAATAGAAAAAACACTTAATTGGTTCTTTCAAGATCATCTAAGCAGAAAGATAAATCATCTACCAATTGAAGCAGGCCTTTGATCTATAAGAAGTTTAAAATCGAATGAACTGAATGAAACAAACTTAGGGAGTTGGCGTCTTGGCGACAGAGAATTCGAATTATGATGGTTGATGCGGGGTTGTAACTAGGATTATATACTTCTAAATTGAATGTGGGTTGACACTTGAGTATCGATCAACGCTTCACATTTTGGTGTTTTGACATTTTGACTCAATTACTCATGATTATTAGGCAATGGACTATTGATATCGGCCTTTAATTCTATAATTAAATGGTCTCTAGTTGGATCTTGGTCCAAACATTATTAATGTTTACCTCTAGTTATTTTATTAATATATATATATATATATATATATATATATATGAAAAATAATTCGAGCCAACCGAGTCGAACCGAACTGAGCAGACCTTTGCTCATGCTCGGTTCGTTTCAAACCGAACCGATCGCCTTTTTCAATCGAGCTGAATCGAACGAGCAAATTCCGAACATTTTTCGATCGAGCATCGAACGAGTCTCGAGCATCGAGCAATTTGAACAGCCCTAATGTCACACCCCTAGTTTCCACGTGTCACCGGTGGGCCCGGTGGGGAGTATAGTGACGTAGTTGGCATCATCATAGACAAACAACACAATATATAAATGCACAGCGGAAGCAAAGATAGATTCATTTCAACTTTAAAAGAATGTAATATTAAACATCACTAATAGTTGAAACGGATCCACAGGCGGATCAAAATAAAATAAGATATTGTTCAACAGATTTATTGTCATCCAAGCTTGCGAGACTTATTGTGGACGCTCTAGAAGACTGCCAGCCTATTTCGTAAGGTACCTGCACTTAACCTTTTGGAAAAATATGTCAGTTTACACTGGTAAATACAAATTAACTGACTCATTTTGAAAAGGTTGAAAATTGATTTAAATGCTCAAGGCACAAAACATTTTTATAACTTGGGATAATTATTTATTATAATCTTGTGAACGAATTACATGTTACTTGTGCGTTCAGTAGCCCGGATCTTGTCCGGGTTAAAGATCAATAGACACACCACAATAATGAGTTATACACTGACAGGTGTACGCCTACACCTCGTGCTCTGGTCGTGGCCATCTCGTAAGATGATGCCAAGGATATCCGGGACATGGTCATTAACCCCCCAAAGGCTTAAAGTAAACAAGACTGTTTAAACGAGCCGATCAAATTATTCAATTAACCACCCAAAGGTGTAAGATTTGATGCTCGATCAAGCGGTTTTCTATATACCGTAACCCAAACCCGTATAGGGAAAATAAGTTAAAAGTATTTACCTTGGTAAGTATAAATCACAACTAGCAAGTGAAGGTAGCTTTTACTGGTTCTTCTATTCTGGAACAAAGGTTTATAATAACCTATTAGATTTCTAACGGGTCTCTAATTAAGCCTAAGCTTAGACCGGTTAGTTTTGAGGACGATACGGTTCAAACGCACGATTAAGCGAAGACCGGATAGAACGTGATTTAGACCCGACAAGTTTGGATACTTGTATAATATGGGTATGCTAAATACATTCTGGATTTTGAGACAAAAATGATAATGTTTGACCCGTTTTGGTCAATTTATGCAACTAGTTACATAAACCGAACCGAACGCTAAAAGAGCGTTACGGGCAACCATAAGAGTCATATGCAAGTTTCCTGAGATAATATGCTTCAAATATGTTATAATATCAGTAAGATATCTTCTATTATGCCCCAAACGAAATTAAACTCAATTTACGCCTCATAAGGGCATTTTGGTCATTTAAAAGATTATAAAAGAGTTAAATTTGTAATCTGAGTTACAGGTCTGATTTATACAGCAAATACACTTAATTTAACATGTTATAACAGTAGGTTATGACCCGTATGTGAAACTTATCATTTAAAACAAAACTATGCCCCTTAGGGGTATTTTGGTAATTTCACAAGGGCTCAAACGGTCAAAACTGGAAACCTGAGTTCAAAAACTTATACTTACTGTTATTTTATAAAAATATATTAAGAATATCAGTAGGTATCAACCTTATATGTTTAATATGGTTATAGTGCATACTAGGCGTTAAAAACGCTTAAAAAGACGATTTAGAGCATGTTTCTGGGTTTTCAAAAGAAAGCTGATATTTTTATATTTCCAGAATGCTCAAAATAATTTATTTAACAAATAAAATCAGTAGAAAAAGGTTTGGGGTCAAAAAGATTTATAAAACTCATTTTATGGCTTAAAAGGGTAAATTCGGTATTTACCGAATTAAACTTAGAGACCTATGGTACGATCAGCCAAAAATTAAATAAAAATCTTCAAAAATCCCAAAATATTATATAACATCAGTGGGTAAAAAGTTTGGTATTAAAAAGTGGGCTTAAATAGGTTATACGCTAATTACGCCGTTTATTTAACATAAAGCTTTAAATTTACGATATTGAGCATAACTCTAAATCTGGACCTCAAACTGATATCAAATTTTTGGTGCAAGTTTATAACTCAGTAACAAACGTTTCTACTCTTTCACTTTTTCAAAAATCACGTTTTATAGCAAAAAGGGCAAAATAGTCATATTTAAGCATAAACCGGTAACATGCACATGAATCGGACAAGTGCTGAACCAAGTTGTAAAATCTCATAGAGTTGCACATATATAAAAATGGTCCAAAATGAGCTCTAAGGCAGATCTCAAACATGCATGCACGGATCCGAATCGAGAGTCAAAGATTAAGTCATTTTATAAGACTTTCGGTTCCGATCCGGGTTTAAACTGAAAATTGTCGAGTTGATCATGATAAAACATGTTCTTACATTAATTACAAAGTTATTTTGATGATCAAACAGGTTGCATGTAACCTACATTACTATTTATGCTAAATTTTGCAAAAACACATTCTGTTGACTTTTTAAGAAAAGCTTTGACTCGACAATCATCATGCTTAGAGTGAGAATCTAAAAATACCCTTTTGAGGGTTTGTTACCTACATAAATACCAACTTGTAGGTACTTTCAATTCGAGAAATGACTGAGCCATTTTCGTTTAATCGAAAAGTCAAACTAAATTTACGACGGATTGACTTTCGGTTGAATAACTAAGCTAGAACGAATTAGAGAAGGGTATGAACACTTACAAGAGTCCTAATGACAAGAAGGAAGCCCTATGAACCCTTGTTGATGACCAGAGAGCTCCAGAATTGCTCTTGTGAATTTTTGAAGATGCAAGTGTTCTTGGTTTACTACTTCAAGACCCTATTTATGGAACTTTGATCTCATTAGGAGCTGCCACAAGAGTCTAGGGATGTTGTAAGATGGTTACAAGTGCCCCTAAATGCATGTAAGTCCATTGGTGAGTCCCTTGTATCGAGCAACAGCTGTAAACAACCGATATCAGACCTGAAACTGGCATTTGCCCGTTTTCTGTCGCTGGGCAGGTCACGCGGCCCGCGTAAGGGCCTTCAGGCGGGCCGCCTGGGCCTTCTGATCCACCAACAACCTTTTTAAAGTTTGCGTTTTGGTCCTTGGTCCTTGGTTACGAGGTTTTGGCCATCTATCTTGCTCTTTAGACCTTCAAACTTGATTTTTAAGGACCTTGGGACATTTACAAACATGGAAAAGTCCTCGGTTAACTTTGCGCTCACCCGAAAAGTCACGAAATTCAACGTTGACGCATTTAGCCCTTCGTGCACGGTTTTGATCATAACTTTCTCATACGATAACGAAACTTCATGAAATTTTTACCACATATTCTAGTGAGTATATTTTATCATTACAAAGCTTCGGGTTTGCCAAAAGATCACTCAGAGGTATACTTTCGACATGTTGACACAATTGGCCCCTGCAGTTTGCAATTCCTCACTTTCTTTCATTTTCCGCTTTGTATGATCCATGATTTATCCGTTTAGGGTTATAAACATCATGTAGGGTTATTGTAGAGCCTATTTATCCATTGTTGTCTCTTTGGACCCTTATATTCCATAGTTTCACTGTTTGTCAACTTTAGTCCCTCTAAAGTATGTTTTCGCATATCCAAAGCCTATGCCACGTGTCAATGTATTATTGGACGTAAATTTACGAGGTGTTACACCTAAGCCAACCCGTTAACCAACTGACCTCTACTCGAGGCCGTATAATTTGAGCTAGTTGTCACGGAGTAAAGGGCATTCCAACGAGTACAAGCGTTGGAAACTGATTTCGAAACTTTCAAAGACGACGTCAAGCCTCTCATGGGAGTTTGGCGTCACGAGCTTACGACGTTGTTCAAGGAGGAAATGTCGAAGCTACGAAAGGAGGTGGAGAATAGTATTCGTGATTGTCATCGAAGCTTCTTGGACCTGGAAGCTAAAGTAAAGGAAAATAAGCAAGTAGTTGTGCATTCAGCCAACACCGATCTCTTCACCCCTAGGGTGGAGATCCTAAAACCATCTCCATTCCCTGGCAAAAGAGAAGCACGAGCGGTTGACGACTTCGTATGGGAGATGGAACAATACTTGGGTGGAGTGCAAATCAAGGACGATGCCACCAAAATCAAGACGGCCAGCAAGTACCTAAAAGACACGGCAGCACTATGGTAGAGACGTCGATACACGGACATCACCAAAGGTACGTGCACTGTTAACACTTGGGCTGAATTTGTCCAAGAACTGAAGAAACAATTTTACCCGGTCAATGCTGAGCACGAAGCTAGGAGCAAATTGAGAAAGCTCAAGCATACCGGAACCCTCAAGGACTATGTCAAAGAATTCACGACACTTGTCCTTGAAATCCCCGATCTGTCGGATAAGGATTCCCTTTTCTACTTCCTCGACGGGTTACAATATTGGGCTAGAACAGAATTGGATCGTCGCAATGTTCAAGATTTAGCTACTGCCATCGCCGTAGCTGAAAGCTTGATCGATCTTAAGGAAAAACGCCCAACTAAACCCGTAGTCGAAGAACCTGATGACGACATAGGTGGGGGAGCAAAACCAAGTTACACTCGAAGGACGGAAGGTCCAAAACCCCCAAGATATAATAGCAACCAGCCCGCAAGGAGAGGATGCTTCATTTGTGAAGGGTTGCACGATGCACGCGATTGTCCAAAGAAGTCTAAGTTAACAGCCCTTATCAGGACTGAAGATGATGAAGCCGAAGATAGCGAGGAGGCTCGTCTAGGAGCAATGCAACTTCAAGCCCTCAATGCTTTAAGTCTAACCCAAAGGAAGCCTTTAAAAATGGTTCATGACCCCTCGAGAAAAGCCAAGGTTAGTCATTCAAATGGAGAACCAAAAGGTCTTCGGTTCGTAACTCTTGAGATTAACGGAGAACAAGCAAAAGCCTTAATCGATACCGGAGCCAGTCACAATTTCATTACCGGGACGAGGCCGAAAGACTTGGTTTGCGGATCACTATCAAAGAAGGACTAATGATGAAGGTTGTTGGCGGGGAACCTAAGTCAATCGAAGGCGTAACCTATGACGCCAAAGCCAAGATCGGGACATGGAAGGGCAAAATTACTTTCTCAGTCGTTCCCATGGACGACTACAAAATTGTGCTCGGGTTGGCATTCTTCGATAGGTCCAACGCCATCCCCGATGCATTCCTCAACACCTTGTACCTCATCAAGGACAAGGAGGTTCACACGGCACCCATGGAGACGGATACAACGCACCGAGGCAAAACCTTATCCGCCATGCAGATTGTGAGAACAAAGCAACAACCACGTAAGCGACACGACGAGGGCGTCGTGAATTTAGGTGGGGGACAATGTCACGATCCGCCTAAATACAGAATTTTTTTCGCGAGTTCCGGAAGATTCCGGAACACTAAAGAAGCATCTAGGGCTGCCCAGAAGTTTCCGGAACAGCTTACAAGTTGCGGGCACGTCTTGGCACCATCGGAAGACTCTAGATCGGCCTTGAAAGAGCTCGGAAGGGTCCAGAAAGGGCTACATAATTCTGTCCAAAGTTTCAGCCAAGAATTCTCTAGAAACACCTTGAAAACACTTGATATTTTGCAAGAAGGCTCTAGAAATCAACTTATAAATATCTAAGATATTATGTAAAGAATTATCTAGATGGAGAATTCTCTAGAACTAGGAAGGACTAGTATAAATAGGATGATAGGGTCTCATTTGGAGATCACCCAACAATATCACAAGTAAACACACTTGTACTTGTAAACACACTCTTGTAAATCTTCTTGTAATCAATACAAAGTTGTTTCTTTGTATACACAACTTGCAACCATCACTTGAATCACTCAAAACACTACATTGTTGGGGCACATAGCTTAACTTAGATCAAGTCTAAGTTGCTACACGTGAGTCGAAAGTTAACTCCGTGACATAGTGCTTTTGCAGCACCTAACACGGTAGCTGAACCACCCATGTCACATTTCATCAGATCCATAGAACCAGAGCCTTTCTTAATGTTGTAGCCACCACTGCAAACATATGAAATTCAAGCTCGCCACGAGGTGGTAATTTCAACCCATTTACTAATGTTTAAAAGTTTCTTTTTAAAAAAGCCGAAACTCAAAAGTCTCCCAAGTGTATTTTTAAATTCTAAATTTTCTTTATTAAAAAGTATAATCTTTTTAAATACTATGAATCATATAGAAGAAAAAACTGGCAAAAAGGTTTTTGGGTCAATCCAACCAGGCGCGTTAAAACCGTAGAAACGGATCATCTTTCCTTGGGATTAGTGCGTAATATGTTCTAGACGGAAGTTTTAGATAAATATAACAATTTCGGCAGCATAACGTTTAGTCAACACATATTTTTATTAACTACCGAAAGAGTTTACATCGATAAGCACAGGAAGAGAACAAGTGTGTTCGGTCTCTATCAAATCTAAAACATATCACTGACTAACTCATGTCTTCCTATATATAGGGTATGAGTCATATGTTGGTCAGTACTTCACGTATGACTCGTACGTTCAACATCACTGAACATATGTCACATTACAAACGCATCACTCATGCATTACACACTATCTAACCTATACATATACAACACACACTTCATCTATCCTATTCGCACAGTAACGGATACACAAATATGCACAAGCAGCGCGTACCAAAATTACTCGTTTCTACTAGACCCATTACCAAACCCCTCCAAACCATCCATTTCGCCACCTCTAATATCAGAAAGGAAAATACTCATAGAAATGAAATTTGACATTTATACAAAGGAAATAAGATTATTACCTGTCAAAAGTCAACCCCTTTCCGACTAAAGCGAGCTTGGTTTTAATAGGCCCGTTTGGAGGTTTATAACATAAATGTATAAATTTAGGAGGATTTGTAGAAGCAGCCACAACGCCAAGATACGAACCCATTTTCAATTCTTTGCATTGTTCCGTATCCAAAATCTTTATTGTAAAAACATCACTATATGTAGCAGCAATCTTTGCAGCCTCTTCTGCTAGCACCTCTGTGGACATAAATGTAACAACACAAATAGTGAAATTGAAAGAATAAACAGAAATGACAAATGTTTACTACCCGGGAGTGAGCACGTTAGCAGGTGCATTTACAAGCTCTTTTGCCAATATTACCCCTGAGCAAATGTCTTCTGTGTACTTAAGTTTCTTTTCGAACTCGGGTCCACCTCCGAGAGCAACATTGTTCGCTTATGAAGCAAGTGCGACAACAACATTGTTCGCTTATGAAGCCTTCGCTGCTGATGCAACAGACTCACCAAGAACACGATAACTAGACGGGTCTGTGGGTCCATTTCCCAGCCCAATCAAGCTGACCCGTTTGGAACCAAGACCTGAAACTCTAATAACAGTTGACTGTCCCGCCTTTCTAGTGAAATCTTCCTCTCCAGATACTTCAGACAACAATCCATTCACTTTAGAATCAAGTTTTTCTAAAATCTAGTTGACGAATTTTATGTTTTTGTCTTTTGTCATGTCTTTCTCAGTGACGCCTATTGCAAGTATATCTCCTTTCCATTCTACCAAATCAGTTTCTTTAGCAGCAAACAATATCTTTCATATATCAAAAGAAGCAAATTAATATTAATACAAACAAATTTCTTTAAGACGACTTCACATAAATTAACACCAGGCTTCAAAACAACATCTAAATTAGTATTAGGACAAGAAGGGACCTTGGGGTGATCTATTTGGGCAGGATGAGTGAGGCCAAGAGTGGGCTTAGTAACAACATGATCCATCTGTTTGTTTCTTGGAAATAATATTTAAGAATGTGGATGATGAGAGTATATATAGGGAAGGAGTTGAACTTGGAGGGATTTGTTTAACATTTAAATGTTTAACTAACTATACGGGGAGGATCCGCGATTAGATGCGGGATGGTATGGTAAAACTGGTTAACGTGAGTACAAAGTGTTACACCTATGATTTGTACGGAGCAGACCGATTTTTAATAAAATTTAAATAAAAAGTTAGATATTTGAAAGTTAAAAAGTATTAAGTGTTTAATAAAACAATAAAAGGAAAAGAGAAAAAAATATAAATATGAAACCAAACAACAAAGTAAAAAAAAAGGAAAAATAAATAAATAAATAAATAAAATAGAAACAAACTTGAAAATGGTTTTGTTAATTAAAGAATAACTATTAATTTAATTCCCCAACTAATTGCAATTATTGGTGTTGATTGGGTTAGGAAATTAAAAAAAAGGGGTTATGTGCGGGTTGGATGGGTTTTTTTTTGAAAAATAAACTTTAGAGTAAAATGTAATTTGCGTCCCTGTGGTGTGTCCCAAACATCAACTTGAGCCCCTAAATTAAATTTTTGGTTTTTTGAGCCCCTGATTTTATAAATTCATAACAGTATGAGTCCTTCTGTCAAGCTGCCGTTTGTTTGACTGTTTGAGCTAGGGGTAAGACCGTCTTTTTGCTTTATTTCCCTTCTAAAAACCCCAAAAATCACTATTAAGCCCTAATTTACTCCCGCCAAAACACATAGACGGTTGATTGTGCAAGAGAGAAACCCAAAGCGATGGTGTTCACATGGCGACTTCGTCCTCAAGGTGAATACTACGATCCTGAAGATATATATGGTAAGTTGATTGTGTCTTCTTCCTCAGGGGTATAGTTTGTTTTCGGTAAGTTGAATATTATCTGATGGTTTGATCATTTGTGTTAACAGGGGATGAACCCAGACTATTTTCTCTAAAGATTAACCATGGAGGTGAGTTTACTGATTATCCAGGAAGGGAGTATGTCAACGGTAAGGTTAGTTACATTGACTGGGTTGAGTTTGAAAAGTTAAGTGTTGATGTTCTTCGTGAAATGCTGAAAGATATAGGTTACTCTGTAGATGATGTGTTCAATTATTTTGTTAAAGATCCTAATCTGTGTTTGGATTTTGGTCTTAGACACTTTACTGATGATGATGAGTTAGATTATGTGTATGACCAACTTAGAAAAGGATGCAAGTTAGTAGATTTGTATGTTGAAATAGGAGAATCTAGAATCAAGGATTCAACTGCAATGAGCTTGGCTTTACTAGATAATGTGGGTGAAGATAATGTGGTTGAGGGTGAGTCAGAAAGTAGCGAGGCAGTTTCTAAGGGTGAGTCAGAAAGTAGTGATAAAGAGAACAGTGATGAAGAAGATCCAGATTACACATTTGATCAGGAACCAGATAATCCAGTGTTTGATTATGAAGTAGATATGAGTCAGTTCAAGTCATGTGTTGACTTTGATCCTGATGAAGTCAATGAGACAATTAAGGATGCTAGAAATGAGAATACTGAAGAAGAACTTAGGCAGGAAGATATAACTTGTGATCATGAGGATTTTAGTGATAAAGATGATAACTGTACACTGCTGGACAAGGTTGCCAAGAAGGTAAAGAAGAAGAGAAAAATTACAGGTAATGTTAGTGACTTATACCTCCCATTTTCAATTGGTCAATTAATACCAGATAAAAAACAATTGAATGACATGGTTAAGACATATGGTGTTAAGAGTAGAAGGCAGATTTATATATTAAAAATGATAAGTTGAGGTTC
The DNA here is from genome assembly GCF_002127325.2 of Helianthus annuus. Classification (NCBI taxonomy): domain Eukaryota; kingdom Viridiplantae; phylum Streptophyta; class Magnoliopsida; order Asterales; family Asteraceae; genus Helianthus; species Helianthus annuus. Next base: position 6,827,346 of record NC_035444.2, read on the forward strand.
AGAGTTATTTGTCTTGGGACTAATCCTACTTTGGGTTCTGGTGAGGGGCAGAATAGTAAATTTAGAGGGCTAGGGTTAAAACAAGATAAAAGGCACTTGAAGCCCACTTGTCCTTGGGCGGTTCAGATCTTCAGGAGAACTGAAAAGGAATCTTGGTGTGTGAAAACCATTACCTCACAACATCATTGCCTCCAAACAAGAGAAGTGGGCCTGTACACCATGTCTCGGATAGCTAATGAGATCCAACCCATGATCGAGTCAAACCCTGACATGCCTTTGCCAGCCATACAGGATATGCTTGTGAAGAACCATCAGGTGAATGTTTCAATCCAGAAAGTGTTTAGGGCTAAAAGAATTGCTACAACAAGGATCATTGGAGATTATAGAGAGCAGTATGGTATCCTAAGGTCTTATTGTGAAGCACTGTTGAGGGCAAATCCAGGTAGCACAATTAAAATAGATTGTGAACCCTGTGCTAACCCTTGTCTTCCTACTAGGCAATTCAAGAGATGTTATGTTTGTTTTGCTTCTATTATGAGAGGGTTCAAGATGTGTGGTAGAGAAATATTGGGACTAGATGGATGTTTTATGAAAGGTCCATTTCCTGGACAGATTCTTACTGCAATTGGTGTTGATGGCAACAACGGTATATATCCTGTAGCATATGCTTTAGTGGAGGCTGAAACTTTTAAATCTTGGGAATGGTTTTTGGAATTACTCAAAGATGATCTTGGCTTAGAAGACAGTACCAACTTCACATTTATCTCAGATAGGCAAAAGGTATGGCATTTTATCATTTAAATGTTTATGCCATTTTATCATATCTAACTTACATTGTATGAGGCAGGGACTACTTCTGCCTCCCAAACACCATAAGCAGGTTGGGAGGCCACAAAAGAAGAGAAAGAAATCAGTTGGTGAGGCTGAAGTTGAAGCTCATTTTGATAGTGAGGAAAAAATGACCAGGAAGGGCAATACAACCAAGTGCAGCAAGTGTGGAAATTTGGGACACAACAGTAGGACATGCAAGGGGCAGGGTGGGGAGAATGTGGAGAATGTTGTACATGCACCAAGTGAGGATCAAGTTGCAGGTGGAGAAAACAAAACCAGGAAGAAGTGTAGCAAGTGTGGAAGCTTGGGTCACAACAGTAGGACATACAAGGGCCAGGAAGGGGAGAATGTTCAAGAATCTCAAACTGTATCACAAGGTGCACCAAGTGAGAGTGAAGCTTAGTTAGGTTGATTTCAATGGTTTAAGACTTGTTTATGTATGGTTTAAGACTTGTTTATGTATGGTTTAAGTATGGTTTAAGACTGCAGTTTATATTTGTAATGGTTTAAGACTTGTAATGCAGTTCAACTACAGTTTATGTTTGTGCTGCAGTTTATGTTTGTGCTGCAGTTTATGCAGTTTATGTTCAACTGCAGTTTATGTTTGTATTATACACATTGAGTCTCAACCAACTAAATTTCATTAAACGTATCAATACAAACACATGCAATTAATGTATCAATACAAACATTTAAAACCCTAACAATCTACTTCCAATGAGCATCATCATTTGACCATTCGGAGTCAGAAGAATGCTCCCCCGGGTACAGATCGTGGTACCAATCATCCTCCGGTGGTTGAACTGCACATTCCCACCTATCCCTTTCCAACTCTTCTGAGTCGTAGTCCGCTGCTGGATCTGGAAGAGATGCTTCATACTCTGCTTTCAACACTTCTATCACAGCATCATAGTCATCAAACCACTCCTCCTTCAGCACAGACGACACTAAGTCCAACTCATTGTCAGCCACTTCCTCAACCAATTCGTTATTCTACACATCAACGACAACATTCATAGCATTAAAGTGATACTAACCAAAACTTGTTGAATGCTCATTCATACATTAACCAAAACAAGACACATAACCAACATTCATTACATTAAGAGACTCTTACATTAAACTAAAAATACACATAAACAACCACAATCATTAACCAACTAAACAATAAACACATCTTCAAAAACATCACTTCGTTAGCTTTCTTGATTGCAAAATCATCTTTCTTTTCCATGCTCCTTAACAATGCGGGTATTACCTTCTCACAAGCAGAGCATGAATTTGAAGGTGGAGATGAAGGTGTATCAGCCCACCTTATAAATCCACAATCTTTCTTCTGTAAAAACAAATCAATCAGGAAATAGCCATATAACTTCAATCTTTCTTCTATAATTTTAACTTACACAACATAAGAAGCGTCGATTTGGGTTAGCTTCCGTCTTTGATACCTTGTACCATGTAGGTGCACCACAAGAACACAGGAATTGAGAAGCTTCCCCACCAGCTGATTTCTTGTTGGAGCTTGAAGCTGATTTTTGAGACATATTCACAATAGTTTAAGACTGGATCGATCGATTAGGGAATTGGGGTTAGGGTTCGTATCAGATCAGTGTTCTTTTGAATCAGTTTGATGAATTTAGGGGATAAGGGATTATTTGTATAAGGTCATTAAGGGTATATTGGACATTTAACAATAGTCAAACAGTCAAACAGACGGAACCTTGACAGAAGGACTCAGAGTGTTATGAATTTATAAAGTCAGGGGCTCAAAAAACCAAAAATTTAATTTAGGGGCTCAAGTTGATGTTTGGGACATACCACAGGAACGCAAATTGCATTTTTCTCTAAACTTTATTAAAACACAGCTCTGACCCAACCGGACAAAAGGCCAAACAAGCAACAACGCCCCCGACCCAAACAAACAAAGGGCCAAAAATTACAACATGTACAATGAGTATTTACATCAGTCCGTCCAACTAATATAATTGGGTTTTAACACAGGATACTCATGTTGTTAGCCAAGGGTAGCAACCAACTGCGCTGATTGGTTTTTCTTCTTAAATTATGTTTCAATACGTGTTTGTGTTATTTTTTTTGAACGTCAATAAATCCTTTAAATGGACTACTAGCGAAATTCACCATATCGAGATACACTCGCTTCCGAACAGGGGAAAACCTCACCTAGGGCCGAAGCTTGTGAACACTCGTCCGAAGACACGACAGTGCGGTGATATAAAACCCGCTCAGTTAGTGGTTTGCGTGTGAACCAATGGGAGTCCACCATGTGAAGCAGTGAGCTCAAATCATTGTTTAATTGTCTTTTTAATAGAGTACATAATTTTCTTTGGGTTTTAATACATTTATAAACAAGTCGCATAAAAAATGATTTATAATCTTATTGAACTTTACTAGAGATAATTTATTTTTTTTTTATGAGTAAATTGCCAAAATAGTTCCTGAGGTTTGGGCATGTTTGCCATTTTCATCCAAAATATTTTTTTTTTTGTACCATATACTGCTTCATTTTTGGGATTTTTGTCATTTTCATCCAAACATCTAATTTGCTTTATTTTTTTTATCAAACATTTGGATGAAAATGACAAAAAATCCTAAATCTCAAGGATGATTTTGGCAAAAAAATTAGACGTTTGGATGAAAATGGCAAAAAAAAAAATAATACCAAAAGTGAAGAATTATATGGTACAAAAAAGTTGTTTTGGATGAAATTGGCAGACATGCCTAGACCTTAGGAACGATTTTGACAATTTACCTTTATTTTATTGTAGTAATATATTTTTTTACCTTTTTTCGTTTATGCAATCAATAGAAATGTTTATTACTTTTTAATTGTCAATAAAACTTTCAGAAATAAAATTCATCTTAACAATTTCAGTTGTGTAAAATAAAGAATATAGAGATATCTTATAACGTCTCATAAAAATAATTTAAAACTGAAAATAATAAATATATTTAAGCTTGAAAAGATGTTGATTGGGTCAGGCGGGTCCAAATGGTTCTTACCAGAAAGAGTTCGGGTTGAAATGAGTCGATTTAAGAAAGAAAATCCAAATGGGTTCACCTGCCATATATTTTTATGGAGGTAGAGGCAGCGGCGTAAAGCCATAGGTGCTGCGTTTGGGTAGCGTTACATGGTGGTGATGGTGGTGGAGGTGTGTCGATGACAAATAATAGGTAGTGACACTAAACAATAGGCATAGGTGGTGCGTTTATAAGAATAACCTATCTTAACCATATTTTTTAAATTGAGTTGAATCAAACTGAATCGTATATATTTTGAGTCATCCAAACAAATTATGACAAAAAGAAAGAATGAAAAAGAAAAATTAATTTCAGATAATCCGATATCCGAAAACTAATTTTTTATAGATATATATAGTATACAACCTTATATTTAGTTTGAAATATAATAAAAAGTAGTAAATAATAGGATTCGGATGTGGATTTATGAATGTTTTTAGTTATCAATGTTGGAAATTTGGAAAATAGAATATAGGTTTAGTTTTAATCCATGTACGAAACAGATTTTTTTTTAACTTTTTATAAATTCGGATATCCGTTTTAATATCCGAATCCATATCCGAATTTTTGGATATACAAAATCTCGGATACGGATTAGGATATTAATGTTCACTATCCGAAATTTTCGGATATCCCAAAACCGGATAATCCGATTTTGAACACACTTACCTTACATTGTCACAACTCACAACATAGTTGAAAAATTAACTAAAAATTGAAAATGTTATAAATGATGATAATGGACAGAAATAACGTACCATCATTCTTCTATTTATGAGTTAGCGTTAGTTACACTTAGTACGTGTATATATATAGATGTTATAAATCGGGTATCTATGTCCAACTGATCTTCCTTCAAAGTGGCCAAGCATGCAACAAGTGGTTGGACTTCTTATTTTCTTAAGGATATCGAACCAGTATGAGATATCGCTCATTTTCTTGTTAAGTGTCTCGTCATTATCGGAAATTTGTAACATTGTACTTGTTTTCATGATGTTAACTTGTTATGCAAGAAATCGACAAAGCCATTATCATAAAAATTTTATTAAGCTAGCTAAAACAAGATTATTATTAAATGTTGATCCAAATTACAAGTTACAAAGAGTTCAACTTTCTTTCTAGACATATTTTATTCATACACATTTCACAATCTCCATTCTCTTATACATATAACTTGAGGGCATTTCAACACCCAAACTTGTAGCTGCCACGTGTGCAGGACAATAAGATAGTGTTGTTATTAAGGTTTTAAGATGATGAGTTGGACAAAACCCATTCTACCAAAGTGGGAGTAGCAAATCCAGTTGCAGCCTTTTTCTTGTGATTCCAAACAGGCCCAGACATGTCTATATGCAACCATTCTACTTTCTCATCAACAAACTGCCAAACGAAAAAAAATCGGTTTTCGTAAAATGACTAAAATACCCTTATAGTAATCACAAAACAAGGGAGCTTAATTAGTATAATCATGACTCTTTTGTGATGATCACAATGGCAAAAATGTAACTTTTAGTTAACAAGTTGCAACACCAAACACATATAATCAATTCTGTGTTTATAACAATGAGCAAATAAGTAGCTTGAAATTTTTAGTTTGAACAAAGTTGACAAAAAAAAAAAAAAAGAGTTAATTACTGTTTTCGTCCATGTGGTTTGTCAAAAAACACTATTTCAGTCCATTAATTTAAAAATTGCGATTTCAGTCCCTGTGATTTCACTTTCGTAACCATTTCAGTCCACCTCGTAACCATTTCAGTCCCTGTACTAACAGAATAAATGGATTGAAATGGTTACGAAAATGAAACCACAGGGACTAAAATGGTTACGAAAGTGAAACCACAGGGACTGAAATCGCAATTTTTAAACCAATGGACTGAAATAGTGATTTTTGACAAACCACGGGGACGAAAACCGTAATTAACTCAAAAAAACAAAAATACCTGCTTCAAGAAAAGAGCTGCGGTAATGGAACCACCGTGACGACTGCCAGTGTTGACCATATCCGCAACCCCGGATTTCATACAATCCCAATAACTTTCTTCCATTGGCAACCTCCAAAGTTTTTCTCCGGCAACTTCCGCAGCGGCAACCACCTCCTTAGACAACTCATCACTAGGTGTGAAGATGCCTGATTGAATTTTTGACCAAAACATTATAAAAATTTTTACGTAAAAAATATGGGTTGGGAATCTAAATTACTACAGAACTTTCAGAACTCATAATATACAATCTTTATATATCTCTATATATTTATATTTAGGGTACTTTATCTTTTATTATGTGGATTTTTACGATTACATACATGTTTATTATGATTACACATATGTAAACTACCCTTAATATGTATGCAATCATAAAAAATATATATAATAAATGATAAAAGTACCATAAAGATATAAATATATATAAAATGATTGTTTATTAGGTGTTCTAAAATCTATTTTCAGCCCTATATACCTGCAATTGAGGGCCCAAGAGCAACTACACATGCTGCAGTCAAAGTTGCCAAGTCAACTATCTGCAGACAATATCAAATTTGGATTAAGATTAAATCTATAACACGCAAAATAAAAAAATCGACCCGAAATAGAAAATAGCTCAAAGTTTACCTTGTCGACACCTTGATTACAGGCATACACCAAAGCATCAGCAAGTGTAAGTCTGCCTTCAGCATCAGTGTTATTAACCTAAAATATAGAAATAAAAAAAAATAAAAAAAAACACTCATGTCATTTTATTTTTTTGAAACTGATCAAACTAATGAACTTATAAACTGGAAGGAGATATACCTCAATTGTCTTTCCGTTTGAGGCCGTTACAATGTCACCGGGCCTCATACCGGTCCCACTTATCATATTCTCGCAAGCTGCCACTATAAAATGAACCTGTAATATAGCCCAAGTCAATTTAAAGGTGGCGATAATGAATGGGTTGATTCTGGTTGTGTTTAATTGCAAACGGGTCAAACAACTAAAAAAAGGAAGAGACAAAAGGGTTGAAGGCCTAAGTGTATTATTAAGGTATACAGAATATTATTAACTCATAAGATTATTGTTGAAATAATTTATTTACTATTAATCATGTTACTCAACTGGTTACCTACAAATAAAGTTTATGATTACTGGACCAAAATGTTTTGGGTCAACCCAACCCGTTAACCAACTCACCTCTACTCCAGGCGGTTTAATTTGAGCTAGTGCTTTCGCGGCACCTAACACCGCTGCTGAACCAGCCATGTCTTTTTTCATCAACTCCATAGAAGCCTGGCTCGTCTTAATGTTGTAGCCACCGCTACAAACGAATAAGATTCAAGTGGCATGATTTACAAAAGAGAAAAAATAGAGGTGCCAATTTCAACCTATTATAAAGAGTAAACTGTCAAAATCCCTGAGATTTGGTCACTTTTGTCACTTTAGTCCAAAACTCAAACCTGTTTCAATTTTGTTGCCATTTTCATCCAAAACCAAAATTTGATCAGATTTTTCAGTTAATATCCAACTTTTTTGTCTTTTTTTCTCCCTTTAATGAAGGGCAAAATGGTCTTTTAACGTTTTATTATAACAAATTAAAAAAATCTGACCATTTTTCCATTCATTAAAAGGGAGGAAAAGGACAAAAAAATTGGATGTTAACTGAAAAATCTGACCAGATTTTGCTTTTGGATGAAAATGACAACAAAATTGAAACCACAGGGACCCAGATTCAAAAGGTTTGAGTTTTGGACTAAAGTGGCAAAAGTGACCAAACCTCATGGACCAATTTCAACCTATTATAAATATACACTAGATTATTGTTGGGTTTAATGTGTGAAGTCCTTGGGCTAAATTAAGTGCTATTGGGCTTGGATGATTAGAAAACTTAGATGGAGGCCCGTTGAGTTTTCTTGTTCATTAAGTATTGGGCTTGGATGATTAGAAGACTTAGATGGAGGCCCGCTGAGTTTTCTTGTTCATTAAGTTGTTAACCCTATCCTGTCTATTGTAATTGTAAATATTGGCAGAGTCAAATAAAATATCTCTAGTTGCAGCCGGTGGACGTAGGTTCCGCACTGGAACCGAACCACGTAAAATTCTAATGTTCATGTGTTGCTTTATATTTTCTCGTTTATTAGGCTATAGGGTGTGGTCATGACCCTCATGATCACCATGACCCTCCACATCAGCGTCATGTCACCTACTTCTAATCCATCATCCAAAACCACTACCCTAAGGGTGTGGTCATGACTCAAACCACTATTATCTTACTTTAATTTATTTTTGTGAAAAGGAAAGAAAATATTAAATATGGAAAGTAGGCTCATGGTTGCCATGGTTTAATCCATGGGAATCATGGTGGATGAGACAAGGGGGTGGTGTACCAATCCATTAATAGTCCTACGTGGCGATTAATGACCCAACCATGTCCCTCACACCCTATAGCCTTATTGCGTGTTCATCGTGGATTGATATTCCACTTCGCCACTTGATACCTAACAATTATTACCTGTCAAAAGTCAACCCCTTTCCAACTAAAGCCAGTTTGGTTTTAGTAAACCCGTTTGGAGGTTTGTAACATAAATGTATAAATTTAGGAGGATTTGTAGAAGCGGCAGCAACGCCAAGATACGAACCCATTTTCAACTTTTTGCATTGTTCTGCATCTAAAATCTTTGCTGTAAAAACATCATTATACGCAGCAGCAATCTTTGCAGCCTCTTCTGCTAGCACCTCTGAGGGCATAAACATACAACACAAATAGTATAAAAACAAATAATGAAATTCAACGAATAAACAGAAATGACAAATGAGATGAAATGTTAACTAACCAGGAGTGAGCACATTAGCAGGTGCATTTACAAGCTCTTTTGCCAATACTACCCCTGAGCAAATGTCTTCTGTGTACTTAAGTTTTTTTTCGAGCACGGGCCCACATCCGAGACCGAAAAAGTCAACAGACTCGAGAGATGGCTTCTTAGACTTGGATTTGAATCTGTTATCTTCATAAGTACCCAACAACGTGCCTATATAAAAAAACGGGTCAAAACAGGTATAGGTTATTGATAGGTAATTTTAGTATGTCCGGCCAGGCCAACGCCTAAATACCTTTTTATTCTTTTAATATAATATGATAAATGATTAATGAGATAATGATTATAAGAGAACTATATTATTATTTATTATGATAATAATTTATTCATCTTCCAGATTACATTAAACCTATTTGATCCATTTTTAGTGATTCTTTAATTTTAACCTATTTTACCTGCTAAAGATCGACTAAAACCCAAGTGGGCCCATTTATAGATAAAACGGGTCAAACCAGACATCTCTAGTCAAACACAAATTTTTTTTATTTTTATTTTTCAAAGCCTGTTGATCAAAAGTCACCAAATGGTCACATCCTCCTAAATCCCTACATTAAAATAATAAACAATCATTTTAATAGAGTTTTTGTAATCACATGATAACAAACATTTTATATAAAATAAAGGGTAAAATGCCATTTCCGTCCCTTCGGCAAGTTTTGCAATTTTCGTCCAAATGCTTGTTTTTCCGCATCTGCATCCAAAAGGTTTGAAATCTTGTCACTTTCATCTGGCTCGTTAACTCTATCTATTTTTCTCCGTTAAGTCAAGAGTAGTTCCGTCTTTTTTGTTTACTTAAACGGCAATTCGTTTTTTTTTCACTTTATGTACAAGCATTTAGCATAATGTACAAGTATTCAAAATACCTTTAACATAGAAAAAATACGAAAATACCCCTGACTTAAAGGAGAAACAAACCTTTTACTCTAAAATGGCAAGATTTCAAATCTTTTGGATCCAGATGCCGAAAAACAAACCTTTGGACGAAAGTCGCAAAACTTGCTAAACCTAGAGACGAAAATGACATTTACTCTAAAATAAAAAAGAATAAAAACAGTTTTTTGCCACCTCTAACTAATAAAGTCAAAAATAAAAAAAAAATTACCTTTCGCTATTGCTGAGGCAATGGCCAGCCTTGATCTAGGAGTCAAGCCTTCCGATGAAGCAAGTGCAACGGCAACAATGTTCGCTTGTGAAGCCTTAGCAGCCGATGCAACAGACTCACCAAGAACATGATAACTAGACGGGACTGTGGGACACTTTCCAAGCCCGATCAAGCTGACTCGTTTGGCCCAAAGACCCGAAACTCTAATAACAGTTGACCGTCCCACCTTTCCTGTGAAATTTTCCTCACAAGATACTTCAGACAACAATCCACCCAATTTAGAATCAAGATTTTCTAAAATTTGGTTTTCGAATTTTAAGTTTTCGTCTTTCGTCATGTCTTTCTCAGTGACACCCACTGCGAGTATATCTCCTTTCCATTCTAGCAAATCGGTTTCTTTAGTCGAAAAAGATATCTTTCATATATCAAAAAAAAGCAAAAAGGATTTAGACTTTCATATTATATAAGTTACATCCCCGGTAAATCCTGAACTAACGGGTTAATGTAAAAAAAAATCAAACTGCTTTCTTATTTTTCACAAAACAAAGTCTCTCAACAAAATTTTGACGCATAAGATTATATTATCTTTTTACAAAATGTTGAATGTCACTTCATCAAACTTTGAAAAAATGAAGAGGTAACGGACTAACGGATCATCTAAAAAATATCAAAAGTACCTGCATTCTGAACAAGTGTAAAGACTTTAATAAATCAAACAGACTTTTTCATGTTTTTTTTTTTTTTTTTTTTTTTTTGACATGGGACTTTTATACCAATAATATGTTAAGAGAATTTTTCTTGAAAAATAAGAAAGTATATTGGTTTTTTATATATGGTTAAAACCAAAATGTGACTACGTTTGGAACAGAGGGCGTATGATTCAAGGCAACTTTATTGGCCTTTAACCAAAATACAAATATAAAGATTATAGAACTAACACAGAATACAGAAAGATGAAATGATGGGTATGATAAGAAACTGAATGATCATACATACAAACTAACATAACACAACTGATATGAATTAATAATAAGCAAGATCAAAACTAGTGGAATGAATTAACAAAAACAGACCTTGGGGTGATCAATTTGGGCAGGATGAGTGAGGCCAAGAGTGGCCTTAGCAACAACATGGTCCATAACTTTGTTTATTGAACAACAAAACAATGAATATGAAGAAAGAAGAACCTGTAACTCTATTGGATGATGAGTGTGTATATATATATGGAAGGAGTTGAAAAGGACAGAAGGGTAGTTCTTGTAAATTTAAACACAAATTGCATGAAAAGGACTTGTATTTTTATTTTATTAGACTTTGCAAAAGATAAATTTTATATTTTATGGGAACATGTTTTTGAATTTTTGGAAGTATAATTGCTAGTAACAGTGATCAGTTGTGTAAAATAAAGAAAATCTGAGCATAAATAATTGATATAATAATAGTTTAAATCAAGATTTACTAAAATACATTTTGAAGTTTTGAAAACCAAGTGGATCCGGTTAGGTAGTAGCGCAAAACTATTCTAACCAAAACGAGTTCAGGATGTGATGAGTGGATTTAAGTAAAAAAAAAATATCCGGATGGGTTCACCCGCTATATTTATAGCGGCAGAGGCAGCGGCAGTGTATGTGTATTCTGTAGGCGGTGTAGCGGTGGTGGAGGCGATGGTGACGTAGTTGGCGTCACATGGTGACGGTGGAAGCCGTAGTGAAGGGAGTATGTTGGTGCCGACTAGTAGGTAGTTGTAACAGATAATGGTCCTAGGTGGCGCTTCGCATAATATGAGTCAACCCAAACAAACTCATGCAAACCCATTATTTTGTCTTGAAGAATATATTGTTGTTTTAGGTAAGTTGCATGTTGTATGATTTATTCTCAAAAATTTGTCATATATAACAAGAAAATGTGATTTATTTAATAACTAACCCATTTTTTAAACATATATAAAACGTATTGAGATAAAGGCAGAGTAGGTTATATCTTACAACAAAATTTGGAAAATAAATTAAATGAAATTTGTGAATTAGGTTATTGTCTTGTAGCCAATGCTGACTTGCCAATTTCAATACATTATTCCTAACTCAAAATTAAAAATTTAAATAAAAATATTTAATCGAAAGGAAACGAACAAACAAACAAGAAACTGATTAAACTACACATGATTAAAATCTGCAAATACAATTAACTTCAAACACAAAAACCTGAGAGAATCACTTAAATCTCTACACACAAATCATGCAGAAACTGAGAAACAATTAAAAAAAAAATTAATCGAAATTCGAGTAGCAAAAAAGCCCGATTCGGGAAACAATTTGTATAACTAAACATCAATAACATCCCTATAAAACATCAATCAATCTTCACCGAAGAGTAAATAAGCCTCGTGAACCAGAAGCACGCGTAGAAACCAATCGCGCCAGTGAGCACGAAGAAAGCATACGACGCAATCAACATATACCCAAAGTACAAAATACCCGAAACCGGCTTAGTGATGTTAAGCTTTGTGAAGAAGTAGAAAATCGTGTATAGAAACAGGTATAAAGCCGATGAACCTGAGGTTAGATAGGATCTCCACCACCATAGATAGTCCTCGCTGCACAACTGGAAGTAGCATAACACGATTGTGATTTCCGCACATGTCACGATTAAGATCACAAACACGATAAAAAGGAAGCCGAAGATGTAGTAAAACTGTTGTAACCAGATCGATGTTAATATAAAGAAAAGCTCGATAAACACCGCACCGAACGGAAGTATTCCACCGATCAGAATAGAGAAAGCTGAGCTCATGTACCAAGGTTGTTCGGGTATTTGTCTCGGGATCTTGTTCGTTTTCACCGGGTCTTCAATTGCGGGCTTTTTAAACCCGATATAACTTCCAACAAAAACGAGTGGGACCGAAATCCCGAACCATAAGCACACTAAAGCAAACATGGTACCAAACGGGACCGCTCCAGATGATTTCTCGCCCCAGATTAGCGCATTGAGTACGAAGAAAACCGCAAACGCGATTCCCGGGAACATGAAAGCGGTTTTGAGAGCGATCGATTTCCATTCGGTTCCTTTAAACGCTTTGTAGAGTCGAGCCGATGCGTACCCGCCGAAGATACCCATGAGAACCCAGAGTAGAAGTAACGCTGTCATGAGCCCGCCGCGGTTCGATGGGGAGAGAAACCCGAGTACGGCGAAAATCATGGCGATTAATATCATACCAAAGAATTGAACACCGGTTCCGACATAAACGCATAGTAGATCTGCGTTAACTGGAGGGCGGAAAACGTCGCCGTGAACGAGCTTCCAGCCCGTTTCTTCTTGAGCTTCTTCTTGGGTTTCGAGTTGGTTGTATTTGGAAATGTCACGGTAAAGTGTTCGTAACATGATCATAGCTACCATACCCGATAAGAAAAGAACGATCATCAGTGAGTTGACGATTGAAAACCAGTGAACTTGATCATCTGCCATTAGAAGATACGTGTCCCATCTGGACGCCCACTTAATATCACTCTCCTGTAGAAAAAAGAAAAAAAAGATGTACAATTTATATGGGAATTAATAACGTTAATGACGTTTTTGCTCGTATTTGTTAGTTTTCATTAAAAAAAATAAAGATTATCATTTTACTAAATAAAATTGTTAGAACAGTAATCTGAATCTTTGAATAAAATGGACGACTTTTAACCGTTTGACGTGTTCCCCTTTTAGCTCATTTTTAGAGTTAATATTCGTCCTTGTGGTTTGTTGAAAATAACTATTATAGTCCAACTCTGTTAACCCCATCCAATTTACCATTAAGTTTTTGGTGAAAAGACTGAAATACCCCTCATTTAAAAAACAATATACAGACAAATGAGTTACTTATGTTTTTCGTCCCTGTGGTTTGTTGAAAATAACAAATGAGTTAATTACGTTTTTCGTCCCTGATGCATAGGTAAAGCGTCAAATTGCAACCTCTAAATAACAGTAATAATACTCACCTGGAAATCAACATCGTAAGTGAAGATGATTTCCTTCTTATTTTCAACTTCTTGCGCTGGATCAGAGGCTGAGACCATCCGTTTTGCATGAGCATCACAGGTCGTTAAACGGGTCTTGTCGGTCCATTTGCCGTCATATTGATGATTAACACTGTATCCAACCAAATTTACATTTTTATGAACGATTAGTGAGTCAAATATAATTACAAAATCAAATTATTTCTTAATGTAAAACTTTTAGTACAATGGTTAGGAGTTTTTACTTTCTATGCATTAAGAATACATCTTGGTCAACACGAATAGACCCATTCAAAAGTAGATGGGTCAAAATCTTCACCTATAGATGATATGCAGTTAATATGGGTGATATACCGGTTATCGGTCCCCGTGTAAAATATCGGTACCGATATTATCAGTGATATTGACTGATGTATCACCGATTTTCTCGATACCAGTACACGACTTCTTAGTTCTACCATTTGTGTTTCTTCTTATTGCGGCTATTAGTGTTTTAAGTCTTAATTGGTAATGTTATGGAATAATGGATTTTAATAATCCTAACTATTAGCCGTTGGCCGGCAACAATCCCAACTTAAAAAATACCCAGTGGTGGTCCCACCTTTTCATATATTGTAAACCAATGGACCTTTACTAAACCGAAAAGGATAAGGGGACAAAAAGAAATTAAGGTTCTGTTAGTAAAGGTCCATTAGTTTACAATATGTGAAAAGGTGGGCGTGGGACCACCACTGGTTATTTTTGAAGTTGGGACCGTTGCCGACCAACGGCTAATAGTTTGGATTATTAAAATCCATTATTCCTATTAAAATTACCGATATCCCACCGCGATAACCTATATCTCAAACATCGGCCCTTGACTGATATCCAATTTTTTACCGCATTAACTGCTTAGATAATTACAGAATCAAATTATTTTATGTAAATCTTTTAGTACAATGGTTAGAAGTTTCTATGCATTAGAAATACATGCTGGTGGTCAACCCGTATAGACCCATTTAAAACTAAAACGGGTCAAAACCTTCACCTATATATGAAACTGGCTCAACTATTATAGCACAGTTACCTGAAAGCACTAACTTCGAATCCTACAATTCTTGCAGAGTCGGTTTGAGTGTCCCTGTGAAACTTGACCGTGAATGACAAATGATTGTTGATAAAATATTTTTCTTCCTTTGTCTGCAGATATCCATAAGTTAAAACTAAAATTAAAAAAAATATATATATAATAACACTAAAAAAAGCTGACGAAACAAAGTTAATCTGATCTAGTTACTGAGGGTTGTTTTGTTGCTTACTCCTGCATATTGTACTTTACGGCCAACAAAATATCCGTGCTGATATATAACGGGTGCATCCTTTTCCATCCTTGTCATGGGAACAACCAAAGGTAGATTGTCCAATATCCTGTTATAAAACCATGAAAAAATTAATAAATTAAATAACAAGCAATGCCACGCTGTGGGGGCGTTTGGGCTGCGATTTGAAACTGAATGTGTGATGCTAAATGGTCATGATTAGTTAATTAGTTATAATGGCACATGAATACATGATGCATGAGATAGTTTTTGGTAGGGGAGTGCACGGTTCGGTTTTCGAAAACCTTTCGGTTTTTTTCGGTTATAGCAATGGTTCGGTTTTGGAACAAAATTACGTAGGATTCAAAAATAAAAGGTATAATCCAAGATTTAACAATCTTACTTAGATGTTTACATTTAAGTTATTATATTAAACTTTTTTAGTTAATATTGTTTACATAAACCTAACCTACTAATCTATTTTTATGTTTCTCCAAGGTTTTTATTAAGACATTTTCTTATATAATACTTTGAAATAATAATTTAACTTTTATGTTGAATTTTGTTATTTCTAGTAGGCAATGGATAAATCATTTCAAAGATAAAAAACATGTTAATGTATCTATTATAAATAGTTAATATTCAAGAATAAAATTAATAATTCCTAAATCAATATAAAACAACCATTAAAAAATATTGAGTTAAATGCCATTTTAGTCCCTGTGGTTTGGGCCATTTTGCCAGTTTAGTCCAAAGGTTTCATTTTTAACCTGTGGGTCCAAAAAGGTTTCACAGTTGCCATTTTAGTCCACTTGGTTAACTTCATCCATTTTTTCTGTTAACGAGAACGCCAATTCGGTCATTTTGTATGTAAATCTGTTAACTAAAAGGGCAATTCAACCATATAAAATGACCGAATTGGCCTTCTCGTTAACAGAAAAAATGGATGAAGTTAACCCAGTGGACTAAAATGGCAACTGTGAAACCTTTTTGGACCCACAGGTTAAAAATGAAACCTTTGGACTAAACTGGCAAAATGGCCCAAACCACAGGGACTAAAATGGCATTTAACTCAAAAATATTTTTAGGTTATTCGGTTCGGTTTGTTTTTTTTCCGGTTTTTATAAAATGTAAAACCGTAACCGAACCGTAAATTTCGGTTCGGTTTTTTGTGCGGTTTGGTTTTTTTCGGTTCAGTTAAATCGGTTTTTTCGGTTTCTGCTCACCCCTAGTTTTTGGATGTGTTGTCTAAGGCTGTTAGATCAATAGTCATAGTTAACTCTGATCATTTAAGAAACTAATATATGATATCTACAAAATCAAACTCCGGGTGTGAACTGTGAAGTGGCTTACATGTTAACTCTATACTCATCATCTATCTTCTCCTTAAATTCTTTGGCTGTTTTCTCATCCAATACCAAGCGACATACAACATTGCACATTTGTGGCACTAGCATTTGAAACTGCAATGCAAATTTCATTAGAAGATAGTACAACATAGCATGAAACATAACTGTCATAATAGATTCATTAATTTATTTACCTCATAGGGAGAGTTTTCGATACGATCACCACGAAGAACTTCACCGAGATTTTCAGCACTGTCGACGATTTTATCGGGCCGACAATAAGGAATGGAGTAGTACGAATACGGGAGCTGGGTTTTTGTGGAAGCCAATTTGTTTACTTTTACCCTCAGCTTATCTCCCTACGGCATAAAGTCATTATGTTTAGACACCTTACAAGTCACAACATACTTTATGTACCATTACAAACATTACTGACATGCAAACATTATTTGATAATTGGCTACGATTTATAGCCCATTTTACCATTACAAAGGTTACACACTTACACTATAGTGTTTGATACTTATTGTCACACCCGTGCAGTTGTTTCAGTTTGTTATTCAGTAAAGATGTGTTAGTTTGATATATAAAAAAATATCATACATGGTATGCAGGGTTTATCAACTTCTCATATACATCAAAATGTACAAGAAAAATGGTACGTGATAGTTAATACTCTAGTCGCATACAAGCATTGTTTGACGTTGACTATGATTTAGATTTTAGAGTCCATTTTATTGTTATAACAGCTACACTATAGAGCCTGAATTTTATGGCGCACTAGTATAGTCGGTTCACTATTCAACAAAGATGTGTTAATCAACTTCAAATATACATTTTTTAAATTAAAGTCAAAGGTATGCTTTTTATATATAAACCAAATTGATGTTCCAAAAAGTCAAAAATAACAAAAGGATATACAAGCTCACTTATTGAGTTTGGAAATAGCAAATTGTGTGTTTTCTGCTCAATTTTGATTTTTTTGTTATTCCATAAATGTGTGCTTACATAAATACACTACACCATAGTTGTCAAAGACGCAAGCTGTGGCGCAACTTAGAGGAGGCCGGACCGGGCCTCGGCCCGTGCGGTTTTTTCGCCCAGTAGTGTTAAATTTCAGGTTTTCGAGATTTTTTTTAAAATGTGTATTGGTTCGGCCCAGGCTGATTTTATCTCCAAAAAACATCGGCCCATGCTGAGTTTTAGGTCAAGATCCACCACTAGATGCAAGGTGTACTCAAGGCGCAAAGGGTGAGCCTTGGGCTTCGGTGAAAGGCGCTTAAAAATGAAGTCTTTTATAATTAAGCGAGACACTTAGTATAATTTTTTAAAGGGTTTTAGACATGTTTTAGCCTTTTAGGCTTGTTTACGGCTAGTTTAGGCTGTTTTAGGTTGATTTCAGGTTTGTTTAGGGCTGATATAACTGTTTCAGACCTGTTCACACGATTTTTGGCCAGAACATACATTAAGGGTATGTTTGGCAAAAGTAGCCGGTAGCTGGTGGCTGGAAGCTGCTAGCTGGTGGCTGAAAGCTGGTAGCTGTTAGCTGTAGCTGGTAGCTAGTAGCTGTAGCTTTTTAGATATATTTGGTGTTCGGCAGAGTAGCTGGAGCTTTTAATAAAATGTATAAAATGACTAAAATGGACATAACTAAAAAAATTAAAAGTTTGTGCATTAAAAAGTTCATTATATTTAGAGGTTAAAATAGTCATTTTTTCCCTAAAAGCTTGTAGCTCCTTCTAAACGCTACTAGTAGGAGCGTTCAACCAAAAGCTTCAAGCTCCTAACCTAAAAGCTTCTTCAACCAAACAACGCTTTTTATTGAGCAGGAGCTTTTTCTTAAAAGCTTAAAGCTTGAAGCTCCTAAAAGCTTCATGCCAAACATACCCTAAAGCACCTCACATTCGACTCTCCAACTCTATATCTATCTCCATCTTACTCGCAAACACTTATTTCATCGTTTTTTCTCGGTTTTACACGCTCACAATAATATATATAGATCGATAAACAGCATATCTTCATGAACAACACATCAGATTCCCCCACACTTAGATTCAAATCACACAAAACAACACGCAACATAACCGATCTATCGAAAACAAAACCCTAACTAACAAAATAATCAAATACTGAAACAAAACAATCACATTCTGATAAATACCTTGAAGAAATCCTGTGGAGCGACACCAGGGAGGTAGAACGAGTATCCATGGATGAATAAGTGAAGAAACACGCAGATCGATAATTGAAACACTAGGTGAAATCGATTAGCCATATGGAGAGTTCAGATCTGGTTTCAGATCTGTGTTCGAATCTCTCAAATTCTCTTATAAGTGTTTCTATTTACTCTCTCTCTATATATATGTGTATATATCTGTTTCTGTCTTTATAGTGTGTGTGGTTTTAATGGCAGAAACCTGCACCTAATTGGAGGTCAAGAAGATGATGATGAGTGGAGAGTGAAGATGATGAAATTAACATCAACCGTTTGTTCATTTGTCACTTTTATAGTTTCTACCGTCCAAAATGACACGAGTAAAATGCACAAAACGGCCAATGTGACACTGGGTGAAGTGGTTGGGGAAAAACTTGGTGATTCTTATAACCTAGTTTGACTCTCACTCTCTCTGTTATTTTTTGCGGCATCCAGGTGAAGGGCGAATATGGGAGGTGCCGGTTCGTCTTGAATGAGAGGCGAGTTTTTACCAATTATTCCATTGTCATGCCTTCGGGCGGGTGGAGGTCGGGTTTCCACGCATCTGGACAGCCAAGGGGCTGGAAATGGTCGAGTAGTCGACCTTGGCCACAACGCCTGGTGTCACTGTCTTGCCGTTCAAAAAAAATGCACAAAAAGTCCTTTATGTTCCATTAAACTTGTAGGTTCCATTTTTTATGGAGTTAAATGTCATTTTAGTCTATCTGGTTTGAGTTATTTTGAAACATTGTCATTTTAGTACAAATAGTTTCAAGCATTGCCATTTTAGTCCACTGTGTGTTAACTCAATCCCTTTATTCTGTTAATTAGAAGGGTATTTCGGTCATTTTATATGTAATTCTGTTAACTAGAAGGCCAATTGGACCTTATAAAATGATCGAATTACCCTTCTAGCTAACATAAAAAATGGACGAAGTTAACCTAGTGGACTAAAATGGCAATGCTTGAAACTATTTGGACTAATCCATCCAAAAAGCTAGTTCTTGAATTTCCTCCAAGCCTACACACCAATCCATCCAAGCTTGCTGAAATTATCACATAGTCCTTGAACGGTAATGGACAGGTAGTGGTGATTGAATCATGGTCCACGGGTTCACAATCAAGCGTACGAAAAGTTCGGGTAGTTGGGTCAAGACGAAGAAGTTTATGGTTGGTTTGATAGCATAGGTGCATCCGCGCAAAGTGAGGCGTAGATGAGAAGGAATTCCATGCTTTACAAATGCACCTATCGACTTGGCAGGAAGCTGTGGAAGAATTCTAGGCATGATCTAAGGATTTGCAATTGAATGGCACTAATGTCACATATAATGAGGAAGTTCATAAATTTCGTGATCTTTTGGAATTATCCAACTATTTAGATGTTATTATTTAAATTGCGTTATGTGATAATTGGTGTATAGATTAATTGACGATAGTTATAAATATAGAGTTTCATGGTATCAAAATTTGAATACTTTCAATTTAAGTACTCTTTAAAAACAATACCAAACTTTCAAATCAACGTTAGTATTTAACTGAATCACATTTATTCTGCACAATAATAATCTATTCCTTTATTTATTTTTTATTTAATTTGTATACACATCTTTCTAAAATAAGTTTAAATTTATTTAATTTGTATACACATCTTTCTAAAATAAATTTAATCTTTACTATATAATAAAATAAATCACTTTTAAGACACTTGTCATCATATTAGGCCATCTCTTATAGATAATTATTAATTTAATTTAATTTCTTCAAATTAAATATAGATAATCCTTCTACTAAATATTATTTAATTTAATATCTTATATTATAGATAACCTTCCTATTAAATATTATTAGTTTAATATCTTATGGATAATTATTATTTAGTTTAACGTCATTCTTATTTATAATATTATTTATTTGAATTAATTATATTTGAAAATTTTGTTTAATTTGATATCAAATAAATTTTACGAAACTTAAAATAAAATTAACTAATTACTATATAATAAAATAAATCACTTTTAAGACACTTGTCATCATATTAGGCCATCTCTTATAGATAATTATTAATTTAATTTAATTTCTTCAAATTAAATATAGATAATCCTTCTACTAAATATTATTTAATTTAATATCTTATATTATAGATAACCTTCCTATTAAATATTATTAGTTTAATATCTTATGGATAATTATTATTTAGTTTAACCTCATTCTTATTTATAATATTATTTATTTGAATTAATTATATTTGAAAATTTTGTTTAATTTGATATCAAATAAATTTTACGAAACTTAAAATAAAATTAACTAATAGTATTTATCATTTATACATTTACAGAGTTTTAAATAAATGGTTAAATTTATCGAGTTTTCATTAACAAATTTTGCAACAACACAATAATCTATTTTTATCAAGAAACCAAACTTTATATTAATATATTAAATATTTTTATTTTCACTATACAAAATTACATTTAGACTGTGGGGTATGGGGCGGGGGTTGGGGAGTGGATTGGCCATAAACGCCCAAGTCACCACCCCGGGTGGGCTTGGGTTTCGGCGTGGCCCCATTGGCGGAGGTTTCAACTCGGGCGTGGGGCGGGGCTACGAGATTGACATGGTGGGATCTGATTGGCCAACAAAACTAGCCGTTTGAGCTAGCCGTTGGGCATTATTTAAAAAAAAAAAACCTTTTTTCCTATATAAATACCTTATCATATTTAACATTTTTCTCACACATAAAACACAATCTTGCCATGAGTTCTTCAAGTTCAAGTGAATCGTCATCATCATCTGACGATGGTGCGGAAATATTTCTACAAACGATCGCGACGATGGTGAAAGCTATCGTGGAAGACGATGAGGAAGAGACTTTGAAACCTAAACGGAGGAGGTACATCGCTCGTGAACGGCACACCGCTAACAATTTGTTGGTAAGCGATTATTTCTCAGCGGAACCTAAGTATGATGAAAAAATGTTTAGGCGTGGTTTTCGTATGAGTAGAAACTTTTATATATATATATATATATATATATATATATATATATTAAAAAAATGATGTGGCTTGGCCACGCCAGCCCAGCCACGCCCACCATAACCCTATGTGAACTTGGGTTTGTGTATTGAGCGTCCAAATCCACGTGTCAACCCATGTCTCACCATACCCCCAAGTTCTTACTCGACCCATGTAACACATGAGGTTTTTTAAGATATAACTTTTTATTATTTGATATATAAAATTAGATTTATTCAATTCGTACAATACACGGGGTTTTTTAAGGATATATATTTTTTTATTATTTAATACAGAAAAATACATTTATCCAAACCGTGTAATGCGCATATTTTTAAAGATGTAATTTTTTTATTGTTTGGTATATAAAATTACATTTATTCAACCCGTGTAATAAATGAGGTTTTTTAAAGACGTATTATTTTATTATTTGGTAAACAATATTACGTTTATTCAACCCGTGTAATACACGTGGTTTTAAAGATATAACTTTTTTTATTTAGTATATACAAAATTACATTTATTCAACCCGTACAATATGGTTCTTGTAGATATAACTTTTTATTATTTAATATATAAAATTATATTTATTCAACCCGTACAATAAATGAGGTTTTATATATTGTTTATTATTTAGTATATAAAATTTATTTATTCAATCCCGTGTAATACACGGGGTTATAACCTAGTTTAATATATAGAGAATGGTTATTGTATAAGACACTCAAATTGTACAACGTGTAGACGACATTTAAAGACATGAGTGTTATAGGAAAATCCAATATTGCCGACTTATAAACCACTTTCACCATGATTTTTAAACGGCTATAACTTTTTCATATAATAATATTTTTAAAAACAACTACATCGTATTAGCGAATATTTCATTCTCTTTAAGGGGCTGTTTGGTAGCCTCTTAATGACCATTCAGATGCTACCTCTTAATGGTTTAAAACTCTGAATGAATAAGAGGTAACCTCAAGTCCGAATGGTTAAGAGCTAACATCTGAATGGTAAATCATCACATGTCACATTCTTCTACCTTCTCATTAGTAAAATTCTTAATGGTTCCATTAAAATGTAGACTCTTAATGACCATTCAGAGGCTACCCAGCCCCTAACTCTAGTAGGTTATTGCTATAGTTTCTTAGTTTTTTTTTATAGAATACGTGACACATTTAAATACAAATCATTACGTGATTACACATTTAATACGATTTGTTATAATTGATTTTGTAGCTATGGCCTATGAATTTTCATACATATAGATTGAAACATAACTTCATGTAGCAAGATTTAAAAAAGCATATATCATAATTTTGTTTAAATTTAACATGTGAATGGACTTTAATGTTCAAAACAATTGTTGAGGGACTTTGTGAGACAAAACCATAAGTACGTTCGTTTTTATGTGTAAAAAATTGTTGAAGGACTTTTATGAGAAAAATAAGAAAGTATATTAGTTTTTTTATGATATTTGCCCTTTTCAATACATAAAACAAAGATAGCATGACGATAAACTATAACTATAGTCGTTATTATTGTATGATACGAGAAAGAGTAAACTGCCATTTTGGTCCCTGAGGTTTGGTTACTTTTGCCACTTTGGTCCAAAACTCAAACCTTTTGCATCTGGGTCCCTGTGGTTTCAGTTTTATTGCCATTTTAGTCCAAAAATGAAATCAGGTCATACTTGTCTTATAAAATCCTGCAATTTTGTCATTTTCCTCAGGGGCAAATCAGGTCATATTTGTCTTATAAAA
Source organism: Helianthus annuus (assembly GCF_002127325.2). Classification (NCBI taxonomy): domain Eukaryota; kingdom Viridiplantae; phylum Streptophyta; class Magnoliopsida; order Asterales; family Asteraceae; genus Helianthus; species Helianthus annuus. The sequence goes on from NC_035444.2 coordinate 6,850,771, forward strand.
TATGGTATTTATTTAATATGACATGATTTCATTTTTGGATCAAAATGGCAATAAAACTGAAACCACAGGGACCCAGATGCAAAAAGTTTAAGTTTTGGACTAAAATGACAAAATTGACCAAACCACAGGGACCAAAATGACAGTTTACTCTACGAGAAAAATAAGAAAGCATATTAGTTTTTATGATATTTTCTCTTTTCAATACGATAAAACAATGATAAACTATAACTATAGTCGTCATATTAGTTTTTTTTATGATATTTAGCTCTTTTCAATACGATAAAACAAAGATAATATAATGATAAACTATGACTATAGTCGTTATTATTTTATGATTTATATCAAAATCACAGTTTGCGTAGGAATTAGGATGCTAATCTTTTATATTGACTTTAATTACATAGGCGACCAATTGCAAATCCTTAGATCATGCCTAGAATTCATCCACATCTTCCATATGAAGTAATACAGTCTGAGGTGCTACCAAGACTTCCAGCCAAGTCGATAGGTCGTTTCCGATGCGTTTGTAAAGCATGGAATTCCTTCTTATCGACGCCTGACTTTGCGCGGATGCACCTTCGCTACCAAACCAACTACAAACTTCTTCTTCTTGACTTGCTCTCCCCAACTTTTCGAACACTTGATCATGAACCCATGAACCATGATTCAATCACCACTACCCGTCCTATACCGTTCAAAAAACACGATGTGTCGATTATAGCAAGCTTAGACGGATTAGTATGTGTTTGCTTGGAGAAAACTCGAGAGTTAGCCTTTTGGAATCCACTAACCGGCGCCTACAAGAAGATTCGTACTAGCTTCTTTAACGATATCAGTTGTGGCGCTTTGGCTTTCTACAACGACTCTTCTAACGACTACAAACTTCTACATGTAGTATCCGAGGGTGCTTTTATCTATTCCCGGAGATTAGATTCATGGAGGAAGATTAATACATCTTTCGAAAGCTACGATATATCGAACTTCGTGTGGTCGATGACTACTTTTGTCGGTGACAAAGTTTATTTCAAGCTGCATAGTAAGAGTACTAGAGGTTTATGGTGCCTTATGTGTTTTGATGTGGAGTGTGAAAAGTTTAAGGAAATACAATTTCCACCCATTCCTTGTGGTGCGCATTTGCGTGTGAATTTAGCGGCGCTCGATGGCTGCATTCACTTGTGTGTGGCATGTGGAGAGACCTTTAAGGATTTGGAGTGTGATATGTGGAGGATGGATGGTGACGGGTGGGTAAAAGTGGCGGAAATCGCTATCCCACATTGGAAACCGTTCAGGGAGATATACACTAAGAAGAATGGGAATTGGCTTGCGATTTGTAAGGACGGAAACTGTGTTAAGAATATAGGATTTGAAGACTTTGCTACGGATTTCTATGCTTATTTTGTTGGGCATTCGACGCATTTGTATCATCAAGAAGTATACATCGAGACTCTCGTCTCTCCAAATCCTTGATTCAAGCAAAGATCCAAGTTACTCATGGTTGATCTAACCTAAGGTGACCGTAGTTTAGTTTATTGTTGCATTTTGTCGTTAGAGGTTCACGAATTTCAAGTAACCGGATGAACTTGTGTAAAACGATTTATATGATCAGAAAATAAATGTATGAACTCTATATTCGTATCGTAGTAATATTAAGTACTTTTTAACTATTATGATCATATGAAAGCAGATGAGTAACAACGAGAATGAAGAAAGGTGTATGAGTAACAACGAGAATGAAGAAAGGTGTATGAAAGAAAGATAGAGCGTTTAGTTAAATTATAAATGTATATAATTATCGTTTAAAGAGCAAATACAAATGGGTTTTAAAGGATTTTTTTTTTTTTTTTTGAATTTTCTTTTTCAAAATGTAAAAAAAAAAAAAAAATCGTGTATTTAGTCTAGTAGAGTAATTATGTATTTACTCTAATTGAGTAATCAAATTACTCTTAGAATAATTGTAATATTTTGCTATATATTTTTTCTAAAAAATAACTGACCATTTCTAAAAAATATATTTTTCTAAAAAATAATTGAGTAATAAAATTACTATTAGAGTAATTGTAATGCTGTATATACCACCACCATTAGTTACAGCAAAAAAATTACCAACACCTTTCACATGTGAACAAGTATCAACAACCAAAACTAATCAGCATCAGCCGTAAAATCCGGCTCCGGTGGTTTCGGTAAATTAACCAATTCTCTACCGGTCTTCACATTCCGGTTCCGGTGGACCCCACGTAGAGCATTGGCCGCGAATTTCGACACCAAGAAGGTAGTACCAAGGCTGCGAGAACCTCCATCACCATCACCGCCAGCGAGTTCCATCTCTACCTCCTCCTTATGCCGCTGCTCGATCATTTTCCGCTTGCAGTGTCTCCGCCACGCGGCCTGAATGAAACACGCCGCCCATGTCCGCCACTGCTGCGAGTAGAATCTGAAGGTGTGTTGCACCTGTCGGCTGTGCAGCCGCCTGAACTGGCCCGCAACGAATTTTAACTCGTCGGCGGATAACGCAAACGCCTCCACCTCTTTTAGTGCTTTTACGGTTCTAGTCGAAGACGGAAGATTAGAACCGGATTTAGGATCGAGGGCCCACGTTAGAAGCTCTTCTCCGCAGAAATCTCCTTCTTTAAGCAAACCGCGGTTGTAAAAACCGCTTCTGCCGCCATCGGTGGTTACGCTCTCGAGACGGCCGCGGATTATGAAGAGCATTTCGTCAACGGGATCTCCTTCGCGAACGATATACGAATGACAGGTGTATAAACACGGCTTTAATCGCTCGCAAATGGCGTCGAGCAATCTCTCATCCATGTTTTCGAACAGAGGAACCTACAAAAGAACAACATTGTTGTTATTTACGAAACAACAATTGCAATTTAGGGTAAATTGCATTTACGTCATTTAAGTTTGAGCAAAATTGCAGGCGTTGTCCTTTAACTAACGAATTACACTGAATGTCCTCTATGTTACAGTTTCTCATCATGCAATGTCCTTTTGCCCTAACCCAGTTATTTTTTTCCGTTAACTCATAATACATGCCACTCGCATGAGGGCATAATGGTCATTTTCACTTAATAACTAAAACAAAAGGGGAATTGGCCTGTAATAATCCCACCTAGACCTTATTGGCCATTAATAATCCCACCTCAGAATATTCCCCCCACCAGTCCCACCTTTCACTTATTTTTCCTACAATGGTCCCCCGTTAAAAAAACTTAACGGAGTTAAGCTTTTTTCCAAATTATAAACAGATTTTTTAGGGCTTTTGATCAGAACGACGATACGAGTCCATTGATGTAAAACTTTCCTCGAAACGGTGCTCCAAACGATGAAAACGGCGCTTCAACTCGGGTGTTTAAATTTCCAATTAACAAAAATCAAGTCACTTGGAGCACCATTTCGAAGCAAGTTTTACATCAATGGACTCGTATCATCGTTCTGATCAAAAGCCCTAAAAAATCTGTTTGTAATTTGGAAAAAAGCTTAACTCCGTTAAGTTATTTTAACGGGGACCATTGTAGGAAAAATAGGTGAAAGGTGGGACTGGTGGGGGGAATATTCTGAGGTGGGCTTATTAATGGCCCATAAGGTCTAGGTGGGATTATTACAAGCCAATTCCCCAAAACAAAAATATAAAGTATCCGTGAAACTTCAAGAGGACCATTATACCCACATGTGACACATGTTAAGAGTTAACATAAATAACTAACTGGGTTAGGGTAAAAGGACACCGCATGATGAGATATTGTAACGTAAAGGACATCCAGTGTAATTTCGTTAGTTAAAGGACAACGTCTGCAATTTTATTCAAACTTAAAGGATGTAAAATGCAATTTACTCTTGCAAGAATGAATGGTATCGAATTACCCGTTTGACCAAAGAGAGACAAAGATGGCGTTTTATGTCCCGTCTAAGATCTTTGGGTAAACTTTGAACCAAATTCTCTTCATCGACTCCACGGGTTTCTAACCACTTGTACTGATCGTACCGTCTCACACGCTCACGAAGGTCTTGTGGAAGTAACCTGTGGTGCATCCACTGTTCCGAGTCACGCTTCTTAACTCTCATTTCTTCGAGCCGGATCGTAAGAGATTGCAGGTACGTCTGTTGCAGTGTTGCACCGTTAAAAAAAAAAACAAACCGACATCTCAAGTAAAGGTCACATTTTTGTGGGTCCCACAAATTTTTTAATCTTATATACAAACCTGCATGTTACCGATCAACAGAGCGAAGAGAATAAGCCCCGATATCGCGAGCGTGATTGAAAATAAAGATTCTCCAGGATACGTGCTGGTTTGAAGCCCCTGCCCAAGTGTGCTGTCACAAAAATAACAAAAATTATTGTTATACAACGATTAAAGGAAAGTTTTGTTGTTAACGTACAGTTGAATCGTTTATTCTGTTTTCTATAAGAACTAAAACAACATTGAAATCACTTTTTTATTTCATTTTATAACCGTGAGAGCTCGAAGGAAAACTCATGGGCCCCACCAATACCATGGTAAAAAGTAGGCCGGTAAATGAACCGAACGAACACGAACAGAGGCAGGTTCGTGTTCGTTCATTTAATTTGAATCGAACACGAACGTATAATTGAACACATTTTTTTGTTCATGTTCGTTTATTAAGTAAATGTGCATGTTCGTTAATTAAAAACCTAAACGAACAGTTCACGAACGTAAACGAACATAAACAAACAAACTTGAACGAACATAATTTAACAAACAACACAACATAATTTAACAAACTTAAATGAACATAATTGACTAAACATAAACGAACATAAAGTAATTAGGCGAATTGGAAATAAATAATCCCACCTAACTCAATTTGGCCGATACTAATCCCAAGTCAGTTATTGGCCGATAATAATCCGAACTGGTCAATTTTTTTATAAAAATAGTTCGCCGTTAAAATAGCTTAACGGAGTTAAGTTTTTTTCCGAATTACAAACCGATGTTTTAGGGATTTTGATCAGAACGAGGATACGAGTCGATTGATGTAAAACTTACCTCGAAATTGTGCTCGAAAGGGCTTGATTTTTGTTAATTGAAAGTTTAAACACCCGAATTCGGAAAAAAACTTAACTCCGTTAAGCTATTTTAACGGCGGACTATTTTACAAAAAAAAATTGACCAGTTCGGATTATTATCTGCCAATAACTGACTTGGGATTATTATCGGCCAAATTGAGTTAGGTGGGATTATTTATTTCCAATTTGCCAAGTAATTATTATATAAATTAGTGATTAATTATGATAAATAAGTGGTTATAAAGTTCCTTTTATGTTTAATATTTATATGCATATGAATACTTATGTATTTAAATGAAAAGAACATAAACAATTGTAAATAAATGAACATAAACGGACAGTCACGAACGAAACGTGTGTTCATGTTCGTTTAGTTAAATGAACAAAAAGTTGTTTTCATGTTCATTCATTCATTAATTAAACGAACTTCCCACCGAACAAGTTCACGAACAGTTCATGAACGTACCTCAAATTCTGCAGGCCCCACCACAGGCAGTAGCAGTACTTTAACACAAACTTTTTTGACGAAACAATGCCAGATGTCAAAGCCTGCTTGAAAATCCCGAAATCAAACGGTGGATTGTCGCCATCTGGCGAGCAATTTTCGGTCAAAACCGAGCTACTGATATTGCTCCAGCTATTATAACCTGGCATGTGGTTATTTCCACAATACAAGAAACTTGTATTGTGACCGCTTTTTTCACAAGCTTCTTGCCAACATGTTATATTACGCTCTATGGATAGTAAATACCAAAACGCCCCCACTATCTGCAAAAAAAAAAAAAAAATGGAGATTTTTTAGATATACATACAATTTACTTGTTTTGTTTAACCGAGTTGAAGGTGTCAGCTTTGAAACGTTTACTTATAAATGCGTCGATTCGGGTTTTATTTCGAACGGGTAAATTAGGAATAATAGTTATAAAGGAAACGGGTCAAATAATCGAAACATACAAAAAAAAATCTCCCTTTTGACCCATTTTGCCACCTCTACAAAAATTTACGACTAAAATGCCATCTTCGTCCCTGAGGTTTGGCCAGTTTTGCGACTTTTGTCCAAAGGTTTGTTTTTCCTATCTTGCCATTTTCATCCGACTCGTTAACTCCATCCATTTTTCTCCGTTAAGTCAGGGGTATTTTCATATTTTTTTTTTCTGTTAAGGGTATTTTGAATACTTGTACATTAAGTGAAAAAGACCGAATTGCCCTTTAAGTTAACAAAAAAGACGAAAATACCCCTGACTGAACGGAGAAAAATGGATGGAGGTAACGAGCCATATGAAAATGGCAAGATTTCAAACCTTTTGGATGCAGATGCAGAAAAACAAACATTTGGACGAAAATCGCAAAACTGGCCAAACCTCAGGGACGAAAATGGCATTTTACTCAAAATTTAATAATATCAATGTAATAGAAACATCACTAATAATCGCGTAAAAACAGTAGATTACATGACTGGCAAGCATGTACAGCAACAGATAATAAGCAGCACCAGCCCACGCGGTTTCCGCGATAACGCCGGCAGTCCTTTTCAGTTCCGAAGTCAAAGGCACGATTCTTGCGAATCTTGGAATATATTGAAGTAACACCATAAAAAATAACGCTTGTTTTGTCGACAGTACATCCGAACCTCTGGACCTATGCAGAAACCTCCAGATAACAATCTGCAAAATTATAAAATGATGTAAACCTAGGGCTGCAAACGACCCGAAATAAGACGGACAAGACCTTGTTCATGTTCGTTTGTTAAGGAAATATATGTGTTCACGAACTGTTCATGAACACTTACCGAACGAGATTTTATGTTCGTGTTCGTACGTTAAGGAAATGAACGTGAACGTGTCTGTGTTCGTTTGTTAATTTTAGGCAACGAACACAAACAAATGTTCACGAACATAAATGGAAACAAACGAACACAAACAAGCGTTCATGAACAGAATATACAATACACTTATACTTATTAAGTATTTTATTTGTCGGAATTTTGAAGTATTTAAATAAAATACTAAAACTAAAACACTAATGAACTATCGAACACAGACGAACATAATCGAACACGTTATTGAACGTTCAGGAACATAAATGAACGTACGGGCCTCTGTTCATGTTCGTTCATTTAACTAAACGAACGGAATTTCTTGTTCGTGTTCATTCATTTATTAAACAAACGAACACAAAAACGAACTTCCCGCCGAATGGTTTACAAACTGTTCGTTTAATATTCAGTTCGTTTGCAGCCTTAGATGTAAACCTATATGCCAGCCATGTGGCAATTTAAACCATTTACGTATGTCTTTGTTGATTCGGGTTATGTTAATTTTGGGGTCCAACGGATAAAATAAACACTAACCTGTGGCAACGGGAGGACAGAAAGGAAATCGATGATGAAATACCACCGCAAATATCTTTTAGCAATCTGTGCGGGATTTATCACAAGTTCACCCCGTCCAAAAACCCGAGATGACGGTGCAATATACGCGGTTCTAAACTGAAGCGCCATGTGAATAAGATAAAACAAATCAACAATGGTCCGCAAAGTTGTAGCTATAATGGCTAAATGTTGGTCTATACCAAGGCAAGCATTAGATTGATCGAAAACCGGAAGATAAAAGAAAAGCGGGTCCACAGATACCGCAAAGATGCATGAAACTACGAAGAATTTGTTCCATGTGAGAAGGAATTTATCTTGTGGGTCGAATATTTTTTTCTCGGATACTTTAAGATCTTCGGCGAAAATGGCGAAAGACCCTCCGAATCCGAGGGTTCTGCCGATTGATTTAAGTCTTTCTGATCCATTTTTAATCCCTTTTTTGAATGATTTAGCGGGATTTGCGGTTGGATGAATTAGTCCATCGAATCCGCGTCTGGTTATAGCGGCTGAGGAACTGGGAGATGATGATCTAGAATCTAAATCATCTAACCTGTAAAAACGCCATTAAGCTAAGTTAATATGGGCACGTTCAATGCATAGTGTTTAATGGGAGTTGATAACAGAATAAACGGCTATATAACTGCTTTATGTATAAAAACAATAAAGCAAAATATATGTTTTTATGCGGCTCTGGCAGTTAGGGCTGTAAACGAACCGAACGTTTAGTGAACAGTTCATGAACCGTTCAGTGGGAAGTTCATTTATGTTCGTTTGTTTAATAAATGAACAAACATGAACAAGAAATTTGAACGAACATGAACAATGGTATCGTTCGTTCAATTGTGTTTGTGAACGTTCAGTAATGTGTTTGTGAACGCTTGTTCATGTTCATTTATTTATATTTATGTTGTTCATGAAAGATGTTTGTACATTTATTATTTTATCAAAATTTTTTATATTCTTTAATTATTATATATTATATTACCCTTAAAATAGAATAGGAGACCTTGTTTCCCTTTCCTTAATTCCTTCTCATTATTCACATCGACGAATATTATCGTCCTCCGTTCCACGATTAGGGCTTTAAGTGCTTGTGCCGCCTCCGCCAATTTTATTTGTGATCGTGAACACATTCATCCTTAATGAACAAACACGAACAGAGAATCCTGTTCGGTAAGTGTTCACGAACCATTCGTGAACACATTATTTCCTTAGCAAACGAACACGAAAAAAGCCTTGTTTGTGTTCGTTCGGTTCGTTTGCAGCCCTACTCGCAGTTATCTACTTAAAATTGATTTTGCAAAGAAGTTCCATAACCCACATATGAGGCGTGTTCATTTCATAACTAATAATACGTTGAGAACTACGAGAACCATATAATACTAGCATCTTTTAGGTGTGACACAAAAAGGTGGCTACGAAACCGCCTACCCCACTATATCAATAACTCATCAATGCAGTTCTCAATATACATATATATGCAATAACAAGCAACGGTTTAGGAAACAAGATCATCATCATCATCATACTCAGTAAATCCCACCAATGGCAAAGCAAAGGTAGGGTCTGAGGAGTGTAAGATGTAGACAGCCTTACCTCTACCCCGTAGGAATACAGAGGCTGCTTCCAGTGAGACCCCCGGCTCGATAGTAGTTTTGCATCAAGCCTTGGACATAAGGCACATAACACTCAGCAATCAGAACAAAGACCAATTAGTGCATGTACCCTTTTGTCTTTCAGCTATCAACGCAACCACATGATGCATGATTAACCGTCCTCAGCTTTTAACATTATTTTCACGAAATTAGTAAAATAACGTTAAAATTAGTGCACTTTCACTTTTGCCCCCAGATGGCCCACACATATATACATCATATGCCCATACAGCAAGCGGGGCGTAAGTTTAGGAAACAAGATAAAAATACTAAACCTTGACACATAAATCTACAAGGGTGTATGAGGAAAAAGTTACCTCCTAAACCGGGACTTTGATCCAAATTTGAACATCTTGCAAAACCTTAACACATGAATCCAACTGTAAATCAATATAAAAAATGAAGTTAAAAAAACCATCTTAAAAAAAAAAAAAAAAAAAAAAAAAAAAAAAAAAACAATTAACCAACACTAAGATATCCAACTTCCACTCTGCAAAACAGAGTAAATGCCCCTCATTTCCCATCTTTTTTTTCTCAAATGCCATCACATTCTTGTGATCTAAAATTCTAATCAACACTTTCATTATAGAGCATTTTGTGTTGTTTAATTCTATTAATTATTAAATTTAAACAAAACAAGCATTCAAATTCCGCTGATCGAACTTAATAAATCTGGTACCTTGCATGTCAATTAAATTCACAAAAAAAAAAAAAAAAAAACAAATCTGATGAAACCAAAAACCATGGAATCGAAACTAATGAGAATCGATTAACAGAATAATTAGTTAATTAGAATGATGAGTTGAAATCGCACTTACAGTAGAAGTAAATTACAACATCACCATGATCAGAGGAGACGATTTAGGGCAGAGGAACAGAGACGCGAAGAAATGTGGAAAATGTTTTCCAGTTTTGGTAAGTTCGATGTAGAAAAAAAAAAAGGAATCGAATTTCAGATTTGGTTTTTGTATTTAACGTTGTTTTATTATTTTAAACCGTCACTAATTACTCGCACTTTCTAGATTCATGCGTCAAAATTTTCTATTTTATTGTTTATTGTTTATTATTAGATAGATGTAAAGCCCAAGTATGTATAAAAAACAGGGCACTTGGCTATGTCCGACATAGCCTTTTAAACTGTAGTAGTAATAGTAATAAGGTTAGTTCGAAAATATCGAACGTATTAGTCCAAGTGTTATGTGATGTGTTAATCATATGAAAACGCATGTTTTGACGTATCCGATTGAACTTAATGTATCATATAGTTGCATTGCGATTGGATCAAAACGTGACATAAATCAAATTTATATAGTACAATCATTACGTATTATATGGGACCCGACTAACTCGAATTTATTTCGTCAAGCCAAAAACTCTCGAGGGGGTCAAAGTGGCATTTACAAAGTTCATAAAAAGTTAAGTGGTTAAAAATTGCATTTCGTAAACTTAAGGGCTAAGAAAAGGTAAAGATAAATTTTGATAAAGTTTTGGGGTAAGAAGGAAACTATAACGAAGTTGGGGCTGAAAAGGAAACTACGACAAAGTTGATGTGTCTAAAGCAAACCATTTGTAAAATGGAGTAGTAGTTTAGGGACTAAATTTATCATTTTATGAAACTTTGAAGGTACAAAAGTTAAGGGGCTAAAATTGCAATATCGTAAAAGTATGGGGAAGAGGGGAGGCAAAGCCGGTGAAGTTTCCACCGACTTTGTCTTTTAAGTTATAGTATAATTGGTCTTTTTTATAATTAACTAATATTTAAACAAGATTACCAAAGGATTAGTGCTCTAGCGGCATCCGGATTATTTTCTCTACGGTAAGTTACCGGTTGGACTCTCGTTCATGGCAAAAAGTCATGCACGAGCTAGGGGTTTTACTAAAGTAGGTCTTTAGGTGGTGGATTTCCTCTAGAATTGGTGACAAGTCGGGTATCGTTTTTTACCTATAGGTGTACCTGGATGGTCTAACTTTGTTGTACGTTCTAAAAAAGATATTTAAACAAGATCGTTTTCTAATAACTAAATTTGAACTTTGGGTTCAGTTCTAAAAACCCAAGTAAAAAGTTTTAAAGTTTTGATTCAGTTCTTTTTTGGTTTGTTAAATTGTTTTGAGAACTTCCAAACCGACTAGTCAAAGATAATTTTAATTTTAAATATTATTACGAAACAAATACCAAATAGTGATCGATTTAAACAATTTCATCGTTTCAATTCAAATCAAACGATCCACATTCATTGTAAACTATGAATAAGTAAAGACTAGAATATTCATCAGATATAATAATAATAAATCAAAGCAAGAAATTCAATTAAATACTAATATTAAGATAAAAAAAAAATATTCCAAAAGGTCTCCAAAACAGCCACCACAATTCATGCAAAGTTCAAATAAAAACCTCAAACATATCTAAAAATCAAACCAATATTCCTAAAAAACAGAAGACAAGAAAAACTTGGATAAAGATTCCAACCAAGGTAGTAGCCACAACGATGAACATATCAATAATCCAAAGATCCAACCGGGACCGAACCGGATTTCGGTAGAATTTCAAAATTAGGTTTTGGCGTAGCTTGTTACCCGTTTGCCTCGTTTGCCAACCATTTTATGTAATTTTTCTATCAATTTTATTTATGAAGTAACAGTATTTCAATTCAAATCAAACAATCAACATTCAAGCAAACTATGAGTAAATAAGGAGATTATTAATATTCAAATAATAAAAATAAATCAATACAAGAAACTAAACTAAATTAAATAATAATATTAAGATTAAAAAAATTCCAAACAACCAAACCACAATTCATGCAAAGTTCAAAAAAAAAAAAAAAAAGAACAACCTTCAAACATATCTAGAAAAAAACTTGAATAAACTCTTTAAACCATAGAGATTCCAACCAAGGTAGTAGCCACAGCAACAACGAACACATCCATGATCCAAAGATCCAACCCCACCGAACCAGATTTTGGAGATTCGGCTGGAGTAACCGGCGGAGTTAGGGTGGCCGGAGATGATTTAGGAGCTTGAGATGGTGGTGGTGCGCTATGTTTGTGTGACAAAACCCTAATCTCAACCTTCTCACCCTTCTCACAATGTCCATCAGCACCACTAATGAAAAAGAATGCCCCTGACTCGTTAATATTGATCGTCGTGTTACCATCGTGGTACTCTTCGATCGGCTTGGCTTTGATGCATTTCTTGTAGTCTCCTTCCTCCACTCGTAACACCGAATCATTCTTCGAATCGTATTTAAACACTAAATAGCAAAAAAATTAAAAAACATAAATTGTATACTATAACATATAGTCATATATGGACATGTTTATAAAATGTTTATAAAAGAAAAACAAATCAACATTTACCAAGCGAATCTCCGATCTTGAACCGTTCGTGTTGCGCCCACATGTTTAACGTGTCAGCAGAGGTGGGGATACGCCATGAGTTCTCTTTTCCACCGACTACAAACTCTCTTGCTTCATACGCGTCAAAGTTTAGTGAAAACAAAACGAAAAACGTAACAAAACACAACAAAGAAAACCTCATCAAACCCATTTGCAAATTGATTTTTGTTTGTCACTAAAGAATTGTAGGGTTTTTGCATGGAGTAATGCATCTATTTATAGATGTTAGGTTAGGAGCTAGGTATGGAGTAGCCGTTTGGGATCGGAGGATATTTCGTACTTGATAACTAATTATCATGTAATTCAAAATCAAAACAAAATTTGAAAAAATTAAGAGGATTAAGCCGTTTCAGTTTAAATTATTTATCTTATTAAGTGATAATAAAAATTATTTAAATGGTATAAATTTGATCAGTTTAGAAGTAAACTAATGGAATTCAATACATTAAAAAGTGTTTTTGACTTTTAAAATTTTGTTGGGAAAATGAGTCTTTATTTGTGTTTATTGGAATTAAAGTTGGCCCTTAAATTTTGATTCAAATTTTTTGTTTATATTAACTTTATTAAGAAAATAAGAATAAGAGATTAAGGTAAAGGATTACATAACTACCTATTGGTGTAGGATTACTATTTTATAGCCTACGTTTTTGTTTAAGTTTAAAATTGTTCAAGTAAAGATTAAGGGATGTAGCTCAGGATTTTAATTAAATTCAGATCACCTAATATTTTACTAAATTTTAAATTTTAATGTTAAACACCTTATCTTACACTCGTATTAGTAATAAAAAAATAAAAAAACAATCCATGAATGTTAACTTATGATATCAAAGTTTTTTTTTTCTTTCAACCAGTAGATAAAAGTATGTAGCATTTTGGTATAATACAACTTTATAAATCAGCTTATATACAAGTAGAGTTGCACAAAATAACCGGTTAATTAATCGTAATCAGTTATTAACTGAAATCGTAATCGGTTAATAACCGATGTTAGTGGTTATTTTAACCGTAGGTTAGTAACCGATTATAAGTATTTAGTATAGAAACCGTTTTTTAACCGGTAGACCAATTAACTGGAAAAAAAAACTGAAAAGAAAACCAATTAATAACCGAACCGGGTAAAGTAATTAACCAGACCAGTTAAAAAAGTAATCGGTTAAAGTAATAACCCGTTAAAACATTAATCTGTTAAAGTTAAAAAGTCAAATTAACCGGTTTAATGAGTTATAACCCTATATAGAAGTTTTTGGGCTCTAGCCCCGTTTTATTTAGGATCAAAATCTCTTGGTTCCGGGGTCCATTAGACACAATATTCACTAGCCCAACTAATCTGTTCCATTTATCTATTTGGGGCTTTCCATGGATTATAGCAATGGGCCTTAAAGACCAACTTTCCTTCAAACCAATTAACCAACCCACAAAAATGAAGAATGCTGCTAAAAAGTGAAAACAATTTATATTGTGAAATATTACTAAACTTAACCCACCTATGCTATCAGTCTCCATAAGAAATGCATCAACTTACATCAAGCCTGTTTGGGGTTCATATTCATAACTAGAAAACAAGAAGGGGTCATGGAATCGGGCCGGATCATAAGGGGAGGAACGTCAAATGGACTCACAAGTTCGGTGAGGGGTAGAATGCCCAAACGGGTCTTAAAAACCCTCTTTACTGTTGAAAATTTTAAGTAATTTTTTTTCATGTTTTAACAAGTGAATAACGAAGGCAACCATTTTTCAGTCTATCTATGTTATGCGTCTACAGTCATGTGAAAGAAAAAGCGCGTATATAGCTAGCCATAAGCTACGTAACTCCACAAACGTGTATAAACTCTTGCTTGTGTATAAGACTCACTCTAGTCACATGAAATGCATGACAAAGCGGAAGCGGATTTCTTAGAAGCTAAAATGCAATTTCAAAAGCATGAGTGGGTTTTTTTACTTTTTTTTATATATAAAGTTAATTAAAGTTGTTAGATTTCATAACTCCTATTGATCTATATTTCGAAAGCATTTCTCTAGAATCTTTCAAAAGCATGAGTGGGGCTTTTTCGTATAAAGTTCTTGACTTAAAGAAGAGTTGAATTTATTAAATGTGATAGGCACTTTAATCGTGTAAATTTCTAGGTATTTGTTTTCATGTTTTAAGGCTATACGGTATGGGGGTCGGCCCCGGCCCGTCGCGGGTCGGCGACGGTCCAAACACCGTGCCGCCCCCATACGTCGCCGTCCTCTCCGTCCCTTTTCGGACGTTCTCGACGAAGCAAAAAGATGTGGGCCCCCCATATGACCGTTTGAATATTAATAAAAAAAAAAAAAACTAACGGCTACTTTTCAAATAAACACCCATTTCAATACCATTTTTATAAATACTCACACCCTTAACCCCTTTTTTCACCACTTTTCACCCAATACCACCCCATCTCTCTCACATTTTATAAACCACTCATCTTTTTTTATAAAAAGTCTTCATATTTTGCATCATTTTTTACCCGCTTCCACACCATTTCTCGCTAAAAAAATATCATGGCTTCACCCGTTTCTTCAATTTCCTCAATTTCATCAATGTCTTCATCGTCTTCGTCCGAGTGGTATTCATCATCTTCGGAAGAGGATGTTATTATGCACAACATGATTATGAACGCGGCTCAAGTGTTCATGTCGGCCGCTGAAGGGTCGTCCCAACCGCTAACCAGACGAGCAAAATATAATCGAGACCAAGAAGGTATTTTAATTTTTTTTGTATGTTTTAAAATGTATGTTTTTTTTATATAGATTTTAAAATGTATGTTTTTTTTATATAGATTTTAAAATGTATGTTTTAATTAATTTCATTTTTGTTTTGTTCTAAATTTATAGCCGGCCACGATAAACTAGTAGCCGATTATTTTGCCGACGAACCCGTGTACCCAGCCGAGATTTTTCGACGTCGTTTCCGCATGAGTCGTCGACTGTTCTTACGTATTGCAGGCGACATGGCCCAGTCTGATCCGTTTTTTACATTGCGAAACGATGCTAGGGGTCAAAGGGGTTTCAGCAATTTACAAAAATGTACGTCGGCCATTCGCCAACTTGCGTACGGTTACGCACCAGATGCATTAGACGAGTACATTAGGATGTCTGAAAGAACCGCACGTCGATGTTTATACAAGTTTTGCCAATGGGTTGTCAAATTGTATAGCAAGCGATACCTGCGGAAACCGAACGTAAACGACGTTCAAAAATTATATCAAGCCCACGAACAGAGACATGGTTTCCCAGGAATGCTCGGGAGCATTGATTGCATGCACTGGCAGTGGCAGAACTGCCCGGTTGCATGGCAAGGTCAGTATACTAGGGGAGATCAGGGACATCCGACTATCATTCTAGAGGCTGTTGCGTCACAGGATCTCTGGATATGGCATGCTTTTTTTGGTCTACCTGGTTCACTCAACGACCTCAACATCATATACCAGTCACAGATTTTTGATGATGTAGTGGCGGGTACAGGTCCAGACACAAGCTTTACGGTTTCAGGGGTGGAGTACAGGCGAGGTTACTACCTAGCCGATGGGATATACCCAACGTACTCGACAATTGTTAAAACTGTCCCGCACCCGACCGACGACAAAAGGAAAAAATTTGCAAAGTTTCAGGAGGGCGCAAGAAAAGATATTGAACGGGCTTTTGGTGTTCTACAAAAAAATGGCACATCATTTCTATTCCAGCACGTTCGCAAACACCAAGGAGGTTACGACACATTATGTACGCTTGTATCATCCTTCATAACATGATCATTGAAGACGAAGGGAGAGCGATATGTGATTACGACGAAAACGCGTCTACTGGAAATTCTGTTCCAGTTAGTGAGCAAGAACAAGATTTGAACGCCTTCGCTCTACGTAACGAGTACACACATCACAACCTACAAGCGGACTTGGTGGAGCATATTTGGAACAACGCTGAAAACGAACCCGCCCACCACATGGAAGACGACGACTAGTAGCTTATTTTAGTATGTTAGGATATTTTTACGTTTTTTTTTTTTTAACTTTAGGTTTTTAAGTTTATGTTTTTTTTAGTTTATTTTTTTAAGTTTAATTTTTTTTTATGTTTATGTAATGTTTTATAATATTAATTAAAATATTTTATTACTTTATTTGTTAAATGTTTAAAAAAAGATGGAGATTTAAAAAAAAAATATAAAAGTGGTGGAGGATGATGACTAGGACCATCCTCCCATGCCCCCTAGTTTTGGAGGATGATCCATCCTTGGGAGGACTATGATGTGGCGCCTACGTGGCGGATCATCCTCCAAGGATGGTCCATCACCATACCATGTAGTCTAATATAAGAATCACGAAAGTAGCCATTTTTCTCTTTGCGTTAAAGAAGAGTTGAGTTTATTAAATTAAATGTAGTAGGTACTTTAATCGTGAAAATTTCTAGGTATTTGTTTTCATGTTTTAATATAAGAATCACGAAAGTAGCGATTTTTCTCTTTGCGTTAAAGAAGAATTGAGTTTATTAAATGTAGTAGGTACTTTAATCGTGAAAATTTAAAGAATTTGTTTTCATGTTTTAATATAAGAATCACAAAAGCAGTCATTTTTACTTTTGTGTTATATGCATAGTTAAGTTAGGGAAATATTAAGCCTATAGCCATGAGATACGCAACTTAATAGTTATGCATAAACTTCCGGGCGTATTTCAAACTCTAATCACGTATAATGCATAACATACGCGAATTCGCTATCGCGTATCAGTGGTTGTTTGCGCATTACATTTTCTTGAGGCTAAAATGTATGCTAAGGAGTGCAACGGATTTGTAAGAAAAAAAACATTATGCATTGTTTCGTTAGTTTGGTTGACCCACCATGGAAACAAGTCACTCAGTGGGTTTAGTTTCTCTCGCATGACAAGTTAAAGACAATTTAGGGCAAATGAAATGATTGAAGTTGTCAATATTTGAGGAGGACCATGGACCAATTAGATAAGGGAAAATAAGACAGAAAGGACCTCAGCTTTAAGTGCACACAACTTGGGCTACGATTGAAGTCACGGGGCCCACAAGTAGGTGATGAAAAGGTCTCAACGGGCCGTGTCAAGTGAAAACACCCTTGACGGTTTGACACTTTGACCCAACTGTCAGACCTAAATTCCTTGATCAAAGGTCTGATTTTGTCAATTAAGATTTTCCCTAAACTTTACAAACGTTTGCATTTTCTTTTATAGCTTAAAACCGACGTGTAAATCTCTAATTAGCATAATCTACGTGTTTATTTATGGTCTTAATTTTAGTATTTGCCAATCAATTTGTAATTTCAAAATTTTATCAAACCTGTCAAATTCAGAAAACTTTGTATATAATAGGCGCATATTGTATTGATTTTAACATTAAGTTTTTATCAAAGTTATTTGAAAATAGTTCTCTTTATTATTATTTGCTTCCGCTTCGTGTTAGTATTCAACCTTTGAAAGTTATTTGTTAAGGGGGTGTTTGGTGTTGCGTTTTCAAAATAGATTATGCGTTTTTAAAATAGATTTTGCGTTTTGTAGGCAGATAATCACTTTTTCATCCAAACACTTTTTTAGATTATTTATGTTTTACAAACGCAACAATCAAATAATCACTTCAAAACGTAATTCCAAACACCCTCTAAATGGGATATGTATTTTACCCTTGAAAGTTTCTAAGTACTTTTCACCATGTTTTAAAAAAAATCCATAAATTTTGCAACCTATTTCTACGAAAGCATTTTTGTTTGAATTTTTTAAGAGCGTGAGTGGGGGGTTACCTTTTGTTATTATTGACTTGAAGAAGAGTTGAAATTGTGAAATAACATAGCTTCTTTACCCTTAAAAAATTCTAAGTTTTTTCTTTCGCATTTTAATAAAAGAATCACTAAATTAGCCGTTAGGTGTGTATCAACTCTCGCTCGTGTATCATACTCTAGTAATTAAATGCACAGTACACATGAATTTACGTCGCATGTCAATTCGCTCGCGCACCTCAATTTTTCGAAGCTAAAAATGCATGCCAAAGAGGAACAACCCGATTATTAGAAAATTTTATTATGCATTGTTGGATCAATTTGGTTGGAGCACCATGAGAGCGAGTCACTCGGAAGTTGATGAGTTTGATTTTTCTTTCATATGATCGATAAGTCCAGAGAAAGTTTTTTCGTAACTGATTGAGTTCGTCAACATTCAACGTTTCTATAACTATACGCAAGTATTAGTGGGTATAAGATCCTTCCATTTGGCAACATATTCGACATCGGAATTTCGAAAACATTTCTAAGTAAATTCTTACAAGCATGAGTGGGGCTTTTTTGAAAAGTTATTGACTTGAAAAGAGTTATTTGATCTTCAATTCACATTGCTTTCCGACTTCTAATTTGAGTCAATAATAATACATTATGTAATTCAATAATAACTATTAGAATTAATTACATAGTTAGTCCCTGTGGTTTGCATAAAATAACATACTTAGGTACTAATAGTTTAAAATCACCTTCTAGGGTATTAACTTTTCATTTTGTAACGTTTGTAGGTATTAACTTCTTGGGTATTAACATAGTTAGTCCTTATGGTTTGCATAAAATAACATACTTAGGTACTAATAGAATGTGATTTTAAACCTACAAATAACGTTAATACCTCCAAAGTTACAAAATGAAAAGTTAATACTCTAGAATGTGATTTTAAACTATTAGTACCTAAGTATGTTACTTTGTGCAAACCACAGGGACTAACTATGTAATTAACTCTAACTATTATGTATAACCCCCAGATGTGTCTAAATAACAAATAAAATAAAAAACAACACAAATGTATACACATGTCAATTTTAATAATGTATGTATACAGATTTTACTTAATCAATGAACTTATAACTCACAACATTATTGTTTAACTATCACAATGTTAAATGGTGTGTGAGAAATTATTCAAAACATCATTTCCGGCTATCGTCTAAAATCCCAACAAGGCACTTCTCCAGCATAAATTCAGCATTCACCCAAGCATGGTATTTATCTGAATCAACGCGTTAAGGTGATTATCACACGCGATTAATGTTTACCGTAAATGACCCCTTAAAGTAGGGCTGGCAATTTTACACGAATAGACGAATACACGACACGAACCTACACGAAGTTAACAGGTATCGTGTATGGCCTTAACAGGTATCGTGTACCAAACAGGTAGACACGAGATTACCTGTTAATTTTTGTGTATAAACAGGTTAAATACCTGTTTACCTGTTAATACCCGTTAGTACACGATAAGAAATTAAATAAAACTCATCAGCCATGTGCGTGTGGGTTTCCTTAATTCCTTTCTATTTTCATTCCTCATTCAATTCAAAAAAAAAATAAAACCCTAAACTCCCTCTATACTCTCAGATAGCATGCCGTGTTCGTGTTTTTGTTCGTGTTAACATGTATTAACAGGTAATTTTCGTGTAAAACAGTCGAACAATAGTGTTAACAGGTATTAACAGGTAATTTTCGTGTATATCGTGTCGTGTTGGTGTTCGTGTTTGAAAAAAAGGACACGATAAGTTATCGTGTCGTGTTCGTGTATGGGATTTCGTGTATCGTGTCTTATCGTGTACGGGTATACACGATATGCCAGCCCTACCTTAAAGTATACAACCTGCGATTCAACAAAGTTGTATACAATCAGCAGCCAAATGTTTTAACTAGTTGTACACTCTGAAACATTGACAAGACGGGCGGGCCAAGCAAGTTCTTTAACGGGTCAAACATCGGCTTATGCTATTGCTGAATGGGTCAGTATGGGTTGAAACGAACAGGCGCCAGAAAAAGTGACCATTTTATATTTTAGAAACTAATAGGTTTATTATAAATTCAATAATAGCTTACGATTTTGATTAAAAAGATTTAAAAGGTTTTAAATTTCTGCTAATTTTTTTTATTTGACCCGTGTAAATTGCCACTTGTACTATGACCTAGGGGCTTACGAAACAGTATTCAAATTAATATGTTTAATGATCTAAAATATGATGAAAGGATACTGAAGAGAGCGGTACAATCTTTTCCAACCGCCTTCATTAACATATCAACACCTGAAAGATGGATAATAAGAAAGTGTAATTATATAATCACGCTTAGAGCTGTAAACGAACCGAACGTTCAGCGAACAGTTCGTGAACCGTTCGGCGGGAAGTTCGTTTATGTTCGTTCGATAAGCTTAACGAACGAACACGAACAAAAAATTTCGTTCGGTAAGCTTAAGGAACGAACACGAACAAAGGTCTCGTTCGTTCGACTGCGTTCGTGAACGTTCGGTAATATGTTTGTTTATGTTCATTCGTGTTCGTTCGTTTATGTCCGTTCGTGTTCGGTTTTTTATGTTTATTTTTCTAAAACTTTTTAATGTTTTATTAATTTTTTACTTTTCCCATATGTATTATTTCTCCCTCTCTCTGGCCCTCTCCCTCTTTTGATATCACGCTCCTTCATTCAGCTCATCTCCAAACGATCGAACCCAATATTATTCATCCCTTCAATCTTTAAATGGTTATATTTAACTACTTTCGTTGTGTACAATGTTTAAGATTAATGGTGCCTTTTTTAATATTCAAAATTAAAGTTTATTTGTGTTCGTTTGCGTTAGTGTTCACGAACTGCTCACGAACAACCAAAATTTCTTAACGAACGAACACGAACACAAACTTCTGTTCGTCATGTGTTCGCGAACAGTTCACGAACATCCAAATTTCCTTAACAAACGAACACGAACATAGCTTTGTTCGTGTTCGTTTACAGCCCTAAATTCACGCTGTCTTTATGGTAATTAACAACTAGCATGTGATAAAAGAGATACTTTGACTGTCTTACCTCCAGGATGAAATTTCATGTATGGAGTGATGTTGTAAACACGGCCTTTAAGAACGGTCCACATCGAGTCCTCTGTATTGTGTAGTTTGACTTCACTTAACGGTATAAGTCTCTTGTTTGATTGTCCCTTCAATCCTAAAAGAAAATTTCACTAGATTTAGAAATAGTTTTTCTTTTTTTTTTTCACTAAATAATAAATATTTTACAAGAATGAGAGTTATGTTTGTGACGGAAAGTCAACTACTCTACGAAAAAAAAATTAGTTAAGCACACAATTAAGAGTGTAAACAAGCCGAGTCGCTCGCTACTGCAAAAAGCTTGAAACAAGTTGAGCTTGAACGAGTTCGAGCCTAAATTAGAGTTCATTTACTAAACGTGCCCGAGCATGAGCTTCACACCCTGAGCTTGACCAGGCTCGAAGGCCTAAAATTATATTAAAAAATATATAGTTAATTATAGAGTTAACTGCCCTTTACGTCCCTGTGGTTTGTCCACTTATGCCATTTCAGACCAAATTTCAAAATTGTACCATTTTCCTCTCTGACATTCTCGAAATGTGGCATTTCAGTCCAAAAACTAACCCCTGTTAAAAAACTCAGTTAGCCCAGTTAAAAATTTCTCCACCACCAGTCCCGACCACAGCAACCACCACACTTTTTTCTCTAGATCTTACCTGGAAATTGCCCGATCTACAAAGATTCGGAACCCGCAAGCCATAACAAAGTTGTCGAATCCCACCAGAACTTGGTCAATCCACCCCCCAGAACCACAGCTAACTGAGTTTTTTAACTGGGGTTAGTTTTTTGGACTAAAATGACACATTTCGTGAATGTCAGGGACGAAAATGGTACAATTTTGAAATTTGGCCTGAAATGGCATAGGCGGACAAACCAAAGGGACGTAAAGGGCAGTTAACTCTATAATTAACTATATATTATTTAATATTTTTTACAAAATTTTAGGCCTGCGAGCCTGGTCAAGCTCAGGATGTTATAGAATTACAAAAATATATGAATAATTATATATGTACACACAGACATAAAACAATTTAATATAAAATCAAAAATAATTGAGCGGAGCCCAAGCATGAAAAATTACTAAAGAGCCAAGCTCAGGCTTCATTCGGCTCGTTTAAACCCTTGCACAAAATAGAAAGCATGCAGTACCTGCTAGATCAGGATGCGTGCGAGTGACCTTGAGCCAATCCATATGGCTATACCCTATTTGAAAAGGAACCTTAGCCCGAGTTGCCGGCTTTTTCACAGCACTTTTTGTTTCCTTTGAACTTCCAACGTTTGACCCGCCTACCTTGGTTGACGGTTTTTGTGAGGATGCATCAATAACCTTAAAAGTCAAAGATCCGACCTTTTCCTGCTTCTCTGAGTCAACGTTACTTCTTGAATTGTCACCCCAAATAGTACCACTATTTTTTTCATCTTTTATACTCATACTACTGACATCTGGTAAACCTTTCGGTTCCGATTCACCAACCTGTGCATATATAATTATGAACACCAATAAGCATAGTTGTTAACAGTGAATAGCGACAAATAGCGACACGGGACCTATTTGCTACATAGCGAATAGCGACAAATAGCGACCGCTATTTATAAAATAGCGATACACTAGAAAAAGAATTTTGAAAATTTTTATATGTATATTATATCAAAATACCTTGGTATATATGCTATTTTATATTTTTACATGTATAATTAACAAAAACCTATAAATCCAGCTATTTTATAGCTATATCTAATTGCTATTTACATCAAAAAACAAAAAAAAACCTAACTGTCGCTATTCACGCTATTGATCACTATGACCCGGATAGCGACACTTGGTCGCCTCGCTACATAGCGCGCTATAGCGGTCGCTATAGCCGCTATTGACAACTATGCCAATAAGGAATACATCCCTCAAGAAATAAGGTGGTTTAGCCGGTTTGAAAGTTATATGGTTCGGTTCCTGGTTTGGAATTTAGAATTGGCCATATAAACCGATCCAGTTGCTTACCTTTATTATTATTATCTTTTTCGTATATTCAGTTTTGCATATGCATATTATTTATAAACCATTTTTTATCTTATTAAAAAAAAAACTAGCACAAACTAACGATTCATATAAAAAGGTATCAAACCACTCACACAACGGAACCAAACCGTTTTGGCTGGTCCGGCCGACCCAACCAACCCGGTCCGGCTGGTTTAGTTTGCCGTTTTTTTAAACCGTAGCTAGCGGCTCAAACCATAATTATCTTCAAAACCACTTAAACCAGACCGTGAACGACATTTATTCCACAACTAATCGGAAAGAACTTACCTGACAAAAGGTGAAATCATCATTGTTTTCTGTTTCATCCATTATGTTAAGCACCCGGAAAATCCTTGAAGCAGATCAATCAGACTACAGTATTTCTGTATCTACGATCCTTAGTTGTTCTGAAAGTAAAATTATCACCAAAATTGATTAACTTATGTGATAAACTAACATGTATTCAAGATGCAATAACTGTTGGAATATTAAACTTAATTCCGTTATTTTATTATGTATTAAGTGTAATTAGGATAATTAAAGTTATTATTATGTATGTATGTAACGATATGAACGAACGGAAATCTTGGTTGGTTGACACCGTTTCAAATGACGGTTACTCCCGCTAAATTAACCGCCAAGCATTCCCGTATATATATGTACTTACCGGCAGTTTGTTCGGTACCAAGATATTCAATTCTATAATA
Source organism: Helianthus annuus (assembly GCF_002127325.2). Classification (NCBI taxonomy): domain Eukaryota; kingdom Viridiplantae; phylum Streptophyta; class Magnoliopsida; order Asterales; family Asteraceae; genus Helianthus; species Helianthus annuus. The sequence goes on from NC_035444.2 coordinate 6,874,812, forward strand.
TCCATTTACCAAGAGTTCGTTACTCTCTGTACAAACAAGTACAGAGTCACAAACACGAACACGAACACGAATACGATGATGATGATGATAACAGTTTCCGCTAACAATAACACCCTTAGACTAATAATACTAGTGTTTAATATTCAAAGAAAATACATAAAAGATTGGAACAATAAGCTGAGAGATAGTCTAATATCTGAAATCAATCTGCATTTTACGTAATCACAAACTCGTAATCTTTACCATTAGGATGTCCAGTCATACAGAAGATTAGCTATGTTCCTCATGATCAAATATAGGTGATTTTAAAACAAAGAATTACTGCAAATGCACCTTATAACAAACCCAAAAAATCTGAAACCAGATAAACTGATATACGAACAAAAAGACCTACTCGCGGCACACAGGCTATATCTTTGAATGAATCATCGACTTGGGACCTATTCTTTCATTTTTCCAGTGAGGGGGTAGGGATGAGCATATCGGTATCCGATACCGAACCGATACCGATACCGCCTAATACCGATCCCGAATTTCACCCAAACTAGATACCAATACCGATACCGAAACATGTCGGTTAGGTATCGGTACGGTACGGTATCGGTATTATACCGTATTTTGAGGGTCGGTATCGGTATAATACCGATACCGTACCGTACCGATACCGAAAACGCCAAAAAGTGGATACCGATCGGGATACCGATCGGGATCGGGATCGGTACGGGATCGGTATTCGGTGGCATATGCTCATCCCTATATACGATTGTCTAATACAAATAAAAAGAGATTAAGGAATGTGAAAACAGTGGACATGCATAGAAAAGTGAAGATCAGCAATTACCAAACACAAGAAAAAACCTTATTTTTATATGAGAGAGATTAAAAGAATCTTACTAAATAAAATTTGATGTCATTACATTTTTTTAATCGTATGATATAATTAGAAAGGATTTGTTAGACTTCCACCTCTCTGGTCGAGGACATAGTCACATAATTCGCTGGTCATGGCATGATTTTCGTTTTGGTTCGTCCGATCCAATTCGCGGTACGAACAGGATCCGGGTTCGCAAGGGCAACAATTCAAATTTAATAGAGAAGAAATGGTGGCTAATCGAAGCTTACCTGCTTGCTTGCTTGCTTGCTTGCTGGCTGATTGAACCTTCCCTTCCCTCCCTCCCTCCCTGCTGAATCGTAAAATGAATGAAAGAAGATCTCTCAGTCGGCTGTTTGTTTTTTAGGTTTGGAAGATGGAGGAGATAGACAAGAGGACGACGGCGGCTGCTTTTGTTTAGTTTAGGGTTGTTTTAATTTTTATTTTAACTGGTGGCGGAAGCTTGATTTGGAACGGTATTCCAATCGAAAAAGAAAACCAGAAAAATCGTGATAAACCAATAATTATCAAAAACAGTAAAACAATTATGATTTTATATATCTAAAAATTAATTTTTACGATGTTCCTTTTTTTTTTTTTTAATTTTACCATACTCCTATGTAACTAAATCTTGGTTTATATAATTTGCAAAATATATGTAATAACACTTAACTATAATAATAACATGATTTTGTAAGGTTGAAAGAACATATTATGATATTCTCGTAAATATCAACAAACACTCAACCCAAATTCCCTTTCTCGTAAATAATCTGAAAAAGGGAAAATAGTCAAAGAAAGTTGACCGAGCACTATTCATCCGAATGTGATGAATTAATATATATATATATATATATATATGAATTTTATTTCTATTTTTATTTTAAATATATATATCAGAGTAAATTACAAAAATCGTCTTTTAGGCCTACCTCAGTTAATTTTTGTGATTAAATCTGACCAAATAGACCTCACATAAGGGTATTTTTATGGTTAAATCTGAACAAATGGACCCCACATGTAGGGCTGTCCAAAAAACTCGCGCCTCGGAGCTCACTCGGAAAAAGCTCGCTCGATATGGCTTGGTGAGAAAGTGAGCCTAGCTCGGCTCGGCTCGTGATAAGCCAAATTGGCTCGGTTTGGTTCACTTGGTAGCTCGGCTCGGCTTAGCTCGAACTATTTTACTTATAATATATTTTATTTTTATGTACACTGTTATTGGCCAATAATAATCCCAACTCATTTAATCACCAATGATAATCCGAACTATTCACTTTTGTTTGTAAAATACTCTCAGTTAAAAAAACACTAACCAGGTTAAAAAATTGCTGATGTGGCCCTTTTAGCTGATGTGTCATATGACGTGGTAGTTGATGTGGCATTTTTTGATGACGTGGCAGCTAATGTGCAGTATACGTGGCATTTTTCGATGATGTGACAACTGACGTGGCAGGTGACGTGGCAAGCCACATCAGCAATTTTTTAACCTAATTAGTGTTTTTTTAACTGGGATTATTTTACAAACAAAAGTGAATAGTTCGGATTATTATTGGTGATTAAATGAGTTGGAATTATTATAGGACAATATCAGTGAGTTGGAATTATTTAAATCCAATTTGCCTATAATATATTACAAAAAATGATTGTTATTTACATGTATTTAGGCTTGTAGTTTGATATCTATGACATATTTAAAGGTTGATTGTCGTGTTCATGAACAAATATTGTATTTACTTTAAATATAAAACTTATTTTGCGTTGTTGAACGTGATTTTGGCTTATAATGTATTAGGTTGAACTTATTTTGAATATGTTCTTTTGAAGTATTGAATAATATTTTAGAATACTGAATTTTGAGAGCTATGTAATAATTTTTATTTTTAAAATCGAGCCAAACCAAGCCGAGCCAGCTCGGTTTAAAACCAAGCCGAGCCCGAGCTTAGATTTTCAGCTCGGTTTTAAATCTGAGCCGAGCCAACTCGGTCTATAATCGAGCCGAGCCCGAGCTAGGAACAGTCCTACCCACATGAAAGTAAAATGACTAAAATACCTCATGTGGGGTCCATTTGGTAAGATTTAAGCACAAAAAATTAACTTAGTTAGGGCTAAAGGATATAACTTGCAAGGGTTTGCAAACATCGAGTACGTTTTTTGTAATTATTGAAGATAAAAGACACAATTTGCAATTAGTGGCATACATAAATGATGATTTTGTAATTTACTCTATACATTATTATTAGCCAATGAATGGTAAAAGAAATTTAATCTATTTTTACCTAGCATAGTTAAATTATTTTGAGTTTTTTTTTTTATTTACTCTATCTTTGTTGTTACCATGATTTTTATTTTGAGTGAATTTCAAGGATTGTTCTTTATCTTTATACCCATTTTCATGCGTTGTCTTTTATGTTTAAAATTGACGATTTTTGTCCTTTATGTTTTCATATCATAGGTGAGTTCACTGCTCTTTCACAAGCATGCGTCTAGTGGGGACAAACAAACAAACTTACATCCCTGTAGGGGATACTTGACACACTTTTATCCCTAGAGGGAATACGTTATAACTGTTGATGTTGGATAATACACTCAAAACTATCACCTTAAGTCCCATCTTACCACCGAACTAGTTTCTTGGAGGGCAACGGGGTTATTAGTTGATAGCGCTATTAGGTTTGGCACCCTTACGACGTATCTGGACAGGACGGGCGTGAACTAATGACCTTAACCACTCGACCAATGTTGATAGGCATTGGGGAAGGGCAAACAACAGTCGTTTTGCGGTATCGAGTTATTATCAACATGCTTTGAAACTAAACACTTGGCAACTAAACGTTTTACAAAACTGTGAACTCGCTAGCTTTATGTTAATACACTTTTTCTGCATGCTTGTAGGTCGATAGGTATTTGATGTGGGACTTGCAGTCTGGGGAGCTGGAGTGGTCATGGGTCGTGACTAGTGTAAAGACAAGGAGTATTGATTGTTTTTACATACTTTGGATTTGAGTTACTAAAACAATGAATTATGCTTCCGCTGAACTTAAACATGTTTTGAACAAATGCTTTGAATTTTCTAATTACATTGAATGTGAATTTTTATTTATTGTATTATGTTAGTTCAATGTGATTAGTGGCTGGATCCTGGTATGTCACACGCCTTGCGGTGAAGAAGATTGTTGAGTTGGAAGAATCACATGCTAATACCTAGAGGGACTTCACGAGATCATTGAAAGATAGCTAAAGGGCCTTAATATATATATATACACACACACACACACACACATATAAACTGGTGGGTGGTGTACGGACAATGGTGGTGGCGGTTAGGGATGAGCTTTTTTTCCCAAATACTCGTACTCGTACCCGTACCGTACCTGTACCCGTACCAATTTTAGGTATTTGGTACATATATCAGTACTCAGTTTTATATAGACCTTTAAAAGTTTTTTATAGTATGTTTTATCTCGTGTTATGGTATTTATAGTACTTGTATTGATTTTACCTATACGGTACCCGTATTATATTGGTACTCGTACCAATTCTACATATTTGGCACCCGTACTATATTGGTACTCATGTCAATTTTACCTATTTAGTACCTCGTATAAGTGCTTAAAAATTATATAAAAACAAAATGGTACCAAAGCGGGTACTGTATCGAAAATACTCGTACCCGTACGATACCTATGTATTTGGTACGGTATTTGGTACCCAGTTTTGTTCAAATTCGATATCAGTATTTTCAGTACCTGTACCGGTATGGGTACGATACCAATCCCATCCCTAGTGGCGGTGGTGGTGGGAGGTGGACGTGGATGATGGGTGGTGGTGTTGGACGGGGGTGGTGGACGGTGGTGATGGTGATGGTGATGTTGATGGACGGTGGTGGTGTTTAATTCTCTACAAACCTTAGAAGATCTTAAAAGTGGTTGGTCTAAGTATGCACCAACAAGAGCTCGCGAAAATGTTTTCTAATGAAACATATTTGAAAAAACAAACAGTCTGCAGATCGCATTGTCTGTGTGGAACATACAGAAGAGCCTATGCAAATATTTTTTAGAAAAACAAACACCATCTTAAAATAAGATGTAGATAAAAACTAATGTTTATTTAAGAACACACTAAGTTTGAAAAACCCGATTAATGTACAGGAAAACAAAGACTCAACCGAAAATATAACTCAAGACAAATGTTTGACTCTCTATTATAAACTTTATGATTAAGAAAGAAATTGTATCTTTAAGATTTAAAAGTTAGCATTTATGAGAGATACATAGTGTTTTGACATGTATAAGGTTAACACTACGCATGGGATAACAAGAATTCGTGCGTTAATCGTAATAAATATGTTTAGAATACTTACGTATTATTGAAAAAGTATGTTTATAAGTTACAGTAACTTTCGGGTCATTGAAACTACAAGAATCGGCAAGTAGATCAACTTACGCGATTTCAACACGTAGCGCGTGTGCGCGACATTTAATTCCATATCAGCAAAATACTAATATTTTGAGCATAAAAATAATTATTTTAATTTATAAACTAATTTGTATTGAAATTTATGCGAGAAAATGAGAATTCTGGCCCAAGAACAAGCTGGAACGGAGTTGTGTCCAGACAATGGTGGGCTGAAGAAGGATGAGCTTGACTGATGGGCTTCAAAGTTCAAACCCACTCCACCAAAACTTAGGTATATAAACCCTTATATACCTCAACATCCTTCATTATTCACAAACATTTTATCTCTCTGCCTCATTTCTCTCTAACCTCTCTCTACATTCTCTCTCTATAACACAAGATCCGTCGACCAGAATCCAGCCACCACACGGCGGAGCCATGGCGGCAGCGGCAGCTGACCACGGCGGCACATGCCGGCGAACCTTTCGGCGACCCTTTTCTGGCCAAAGGTACACTTTGTCTGCTAATTTCGACGTTCTGAACACCATGGTGAGGTCCATTTTCTCTAATTCAGAGCGGTTTGTGCCGTCGAGAAACTTTGAAGATAATCCAGCCAATTTCTATCAAGTTTGTTTTCAAGTTTTCTCTTCATGTATGTCAAGATCTTGCTTTGAAGAATGTTGGTATTGCTTATCCAAACTATGTCAAGATCTTGGTTTTAAGAACCTCCAACTTATTTATAGCTAACTTCAACATGTACATCATACCATATTATATGGTAAATCGTACCGAAGTGATCCGAAATTATCCTACCCCCGATCGTACCGAATTTTAGAGACCTAGCGAATTGCGACCCCGTTTCACGTTCCCGTACCGGAGCGTATCACAAACCATGTGACTATGGTCGAGGACAGGAGTTTGTGGAGACGTAGGATTAAGGTTAAGGACTTATAGGGAGGGGGGCTCTCTTGTCTTAGGAACTTAGCCTTTTATAGTTCTTTGCCGGGTGAATTTTTAAACCAAATATGTTTTTTTCCGTAGACGCGTGCAGGTGTATGCTTTTTATGACTATTATATCTTGATATGTCTATGGAGCCGAGGGTCTCGCAGGAAGCAGCCTCTCTATCCCCTATGATAGAGGTAAGGTGTGCCTACATCTCACCCTCCCCAGACCCTACCAATACCTTCTTAGCTATAGGTGGGATAAACTGGGTAAGGTTGTTGTTGTTGTTTTTTTTTATATAATTCACCTTAAAATGGCAAAATAACAAATTACAAACAAATGGCAGGTAAACAGGTAGCAAGCTGCGCCACAACCCCCTTTCGAATCGCAGAACCGATCCTACTAAAAACGAAGCGACTCTTAAGGGTCGAAAGGCTCACGACCTGTTGGACCCTGTTCAGAAATTCCACGGCCTCTAGGGCTAGGGAACCAAATGTGTCAAAAGCAAATGGGATAAAGTAATATAATATAACACCGATTTCTTCATAGTTATGGCAATTTCGCATGTAACATTGAACCCTCATCCCAACCAATGTTAGTTTCCAGGCCTCTTGACCCTTTTCATTAAACCCTAGCAGCTAAACACAAAGTAGGTTAAAGCTACAATCAAATCGAAGAACAGGCCTTACATATTGAAGGTTAGATTCAACGAAACAGAAGTACATGATTGCAACAATCGGAAATCAAATAAGATAAGAAATAAGATAATTATATAAACAAGAAGGTGAAATTTGGGGCATATCGCATGAATGCTAAATAAGAAAACGGAAATTATATGAGACAGTGAAGCACCTGATCGGAAAATTAACAACTGGCTGAATGATGAAAATGAAGAGGAGAAGACGATGATGAAGTTTTAGGGCTTTTTGAAATCAAAATCGAATTTTGTCAAAATTCCCCAAATTTGAAATTGACCAATTTTGTTTAAGGGAAATGAACTAACAATTTATGTTTTAAAATTCACTATTACTTATCATAGATTTTGTGCTAAAAAATGCTAAATACTTCATACGGAGTCTATAAAATTAGCTTTAATAGCGTTTTGATGTTTTTTTTTCGTAGGGTGAATACGAGTGTACAATTCATAGAAACCAAGGCTTATAAATTTAAAACACATCAATAATTTGTCGATAAATGTAAAACACATGTTGGCATACTTTTTGGCTTCTCTTGCGGTTGTTATACCGAGTTTGAGTATTCTATCAATACTGTAATGAACATAAATTAACCAACACCGAGTGAATTCCCGTGAACAACGTGCGTGGTTATTTTCTAGTTCAATTGAGGTTGCGGGCTATATTGGAATTTAAATCATGATATTAAATATAATGATATATTGGGAATATATTGATATAAAATATAAAACAAATTTAAACTATATAAATATCACATAAAAACTTATAGGATAATATATTACATTAAAAAAAGGTGAGATTTTTTATTTTTAATATAAGTACAATAATGGTTTATTAATAAAGGACATATTTTAGAAAAATATACTATTGTGTGAGATTGTGTTACTTTACCATTAATTACTATGTTGCTTTACCATTATAGGAAAAATTGTGTTGATTTACCAATTATAACTATGATGCTTTATTATCATAAGTGTGATGGTACCATTATAATTATTGTTTTACCATTATAGTGAAAATGCGAGGTATTTGGTAAAACATCACATTGTTCATATGTATTATTTCACAAATGTCGGTGGAATAGTGTTTATCAAAGTTTTAGGATATTGCCACAAGTCTTTCTTCATGTTTAGAATTTTGGTCACTCAACAAAAAGCACTTCTACCCTCTTTTTGTTTTTCCGCCACCGCAAAAAAAAACAACCTCAACAGAAAGCACTTATCTATTTACATAAATAATTAAGAGTAAACTGCAATTTTACCCCCTGGGGTTTAGGCCAATTAGCACTCTGACCTCCCCCCCCCTCTAACGAAATAATTGCAATTTTACCCCCAACGTTTGGTGTTATGTCGCAAGTTTACCCCCTGGCGTCAATTTTGTTAACAGATCTGTTAACTGGAATGTGAAATGACTATAATGCCCTTTCATATCACCCCTTGTGTTTTGTTCTACTCTGTAATATTACCCCATGCCACCAATGCCACCGCCATTCACCACCACAACCACCACAGCCACCTCCAGCCACCACCCTCAACCACCTCTAGCCACCACCGTCAATTTTGTTATCAAATATCAGTTTAATTCATCTTGTTCATACATAAAGATTGATTCCTTCCGTTTTAGTGAAATTAGGACCCTTTAATGCCGCTATCAGATTCTTTATAACTACTGCATCAGACAGACTTCACTTGATAGGTCTATGTAAAATGCAATGGTTTCTTGTTTGTTTCCCAACAGCTGAAGAAAAATACTTTACACTCTCCCCCCCTTTAAACTTTCTTTCTCTAAACTAGAGCAACTCCTTCTTCATCCCTACTCATAAATCAACACCAGATCACAAATCACATTCACACCATTATAGCACTAGTCTGACCAGTAGCAAAATCCACAGTACCAACTGAATTTCTATTAGCAAAACCCATTTAATGAGATGAACCGATGGAGTTTCGCCTGCGACAGGACCCACAAAATCGAAGGACTGTTAATGGTCGTGGTTGAGAGATGAACCACCACCGTCGGATGTTCGTTTCAACCCCACCGTCTTTCTTCTCCTCCTCAGATCTGGGCGGTGGCCATTTCAACCCCACCACCGTTCTCTTACAAATCCCTCAATTTTTTCTACCCATTCTCTTACAGATCTGGGCGGTGGCCATTTCAACGCCGCCGCCTTTCTGCTCCTCAGATCTGGGGCGGAGGGTGGTGGTTGGGAGTGGTGCGGTGGTGGGCGGTGGAAGTAAATGGTAAAATAATCCAAAAACGTAGCAATGTTTGATATACACAAGGGTTTCTTCAACATATAGCAATGTTGGTTGGAAGTAAATGGTAAAATAATCCAAAAATAGCCTCGTTCGGGTCTTGTTGTTTGGTTGGAGTCCTATATGCAATTGATTGTTGTGAATTGCAAATGCTAAAATCATCTTGTTTAATTTTTGTTTTAGAGTAAACTGCAATTGTTGTGAATTGCAAATGCTGAAATCATCTTGTTTACAGTGGTAGTGGTTGGTGGCGGTTGTTGGTTTGGTGGTGGTGGACCGAGGTAGAGAGAGTTGGAGAAGTAAACTTGCGGTGGTGGCTGGAGGTGGTTGTGGTGGTGAATAGCGGTGGCACTGGTGGCAGGGGGTAACATTACAGAGTAGAACAAAACACATGGGGTAATATGAAAGGGCATTATACTCATTTCACATTCCAGTTAACAGATCTGTTAACAAAATTGACGTCGGGGGGTAAACTTGCGACATAACACCAAACGTTGGGGGTAAATTGCAATTATTTCGTTAGGGGGGTCAGAGTGCCAATTGACCTAAACCCGGGGGGTAAAATTGCAGTTTACTCAATAATTAAATATATGAGGCCACTTGGGGTTAACCTCATAATTATCCAAGTATGATTAAGATTTTTAAATATCTCTAAATTCAATAGAGATGAAATTGGAACAAGTTGACCCCCGATCGATTGCGTAAAGCCCGTGGTAGTCCTTGAACTTAGCTAAATTTTAATGTAAGGCTTTTAATTTGATACTTTTCATTATGTACCCTTATTATAAAGTACGTTCATTTGAAACAGTCTAAAAATAGCTGAAAGTTTACACGGGTCAATAAAATAATTAATTTATCACTTCTTAAAGAATTTTTTTGGTTTTGAAAACGTTATTCTTCCGCGGTTTAACACATTATGACGATATCATCTAATGTAAATTCTTCTCATGGTTTTAATTGATGTAAAATACGTGTAGATATCATCTTGGGCAAATTTGTTTGATTGCTATAACCAAACAAAATCGATACTACCCGAAACACCGCCACGTAACGCGTGTGTTTTTTTTAGTTCAACCTAATTGTCTCACTATCCTTATAATTTTTAAATTTAATGCTTCTACACTCTTTTGTATTTTGTGTGCTTAAATGGATGCTAAAGAAACACCAAACTAATCTGGTGATTAGCTTGTGGTTAGTGTCTCGTCTAAATAAGGTTAATCTTCATCTGTTCTCGTCTAAACAACGATGATGATCCTACAAAACAATCAACATACCGTAAGCTCGTTACAGGGAGGAGAATAGGGGGTTCTCCTTGTAACCACCATCCGGTGTGAGAATAAGTAACTGTTTTGAGGATGTGTATATTAAGTGAGAGAGCAAAAGAGCGATCCTTAAACCTGGAGTTGAAGTTCCTTATTTATAGCCGAGGTGGTTTGTGAAGGAGATGGGCTGATGGGTCTTGGGCCTGAGGACGACAACAAGGAATATCTATTCTGCTCACTCTGCCACGACCGTTGGTGATTCCAGGCGAGAGGGTAGCTGACGCATGCTGAATGGATCCACGTGTCCTGACGATTGTCCTTGTTGTCTGGTCTGTCATCAGCAGCTAAGTGGAGATCATGAAGCAGTGGTCGGCGCACACTGATTGGTGCCACTATACGTCCTTGTGTACCTTCTGTCTCATGTATGATTGTCCATCATGCAACACGATCGGATACAACCTGTTGAACACTTATTGGCCCACTACTCTGCCACCTGTATGTTTTGTACTTGTCCGATGTTTACCTGCGCTTCTTGCCTCCGCGCGACTCGGGTATCTTCCGTGCAGTCGGCGCAAGGTCAAGGAAGCCAGGTCTGTTATCTGATGAGCTAAGTGTTGGAATTGATCTTGTTTTGGTCATGACCTTGCGCGCAACTTGGAACACATCTGCGTAGTCAGCGCAAGGTCGGGGAAGTTATCAATTTGGTTTATCTTAGGTATGGTGTCGTGCGCGACCTAAGGTTGACTCGTATGGTCAGGATTTAGGACCATACCCCTTCAGATGCAAATAACTCTTGCCCACAAAACCAATAACTTACATCATTACATGTGGCGTGTTCTCATCCTATGATACCCATTTTAGACAAAACTCATTTTTAGTGGAATCAACCACTATGTATTAGTCTAAACCCCTCATTTTCCTTATCTCCTATTTTCATTCTTTTCGTTAAATCTAGAAAAAATTACAAGTTTTGTCCTTTATCTTAATACCACTTATCAGGCGGTGTCCTTTTTAACGAATGTTGACAGGTCTTACCCTTTACTAGGTATTTTGTTGCATGTTTAGTCCTTTACACCCAACCCAGTTAAAAAACTCTGTTAAGTTTGGGCACGTGATAAGCACATGAGGGTAATTATGTCCTTTCCCCCACCCCTTCATTTCCCCCTTCTATAACCCCCAGAAACCCTAAATTCCATTGTGCAGCATAAAGTCTTGAAATTTTAGTGTTTCTCAATGTGATTGTGGGCGATTAATCATAGTGATCTGTCAATGTGGGAAAGAGGTTGTGATCGTAACATCATGGACTAGCAAGAACCCTAGTCGTCTATTTTTATGCATGCCCTGAACCCGTAACTAATATGAATTTGAACACATTGTGATGTAGATCGTTATTAATTGTTATGGTGTATAATATATGGCAGCAATTGTCGATTTATTGGCTGGTACGATCAGGAAAGGTGTCAAAGATGCATCGATACCATACCTGGTTTGCTAATGAGGAAGAACACACTGGAAGAAGCGAATTTCAATTTGGAACAAGCTAACAGGTATATTCATCAGGCCAACATAGTTGTTGAAGGCAAACTTAAAGAAAGTGAAACAAAAACTAGGAAATTGAAGAAGTTTTTGGTTCTAATAAGCACTACATATACATATTTATTAAGATTTTCTACTTAAAATTGATTTGGTATTTGTACGTCACTATATTCACGATTTATCCACAACAAATCCTTAACATTTTTTACACTGACATGTTTATAAGAGTTATGTTTAATAAAAGGAAAACTAACATTTGATTAATGAAAACTCAATTTTCACTATAAAAAGGCCAAAACATTAAGGAAACAAACATCCCAATAACCTGACATTCCTCCTCGGAACGTTACCCGATATCCCTCCCCGAGATTCATGCTTGTAAAAGAGCAGTGAACTCACCTTGGTTTGCTCGGTTTTTTAGTTACCCATTTCCAAGTTAATCAACCAACCCTAACGTGGATACCAACTGACATTAGTTACAATATCACACAAGTCATACATTTGCACACAATCTTTCACATATGATTACACAGTTTGCATGCATCACATACCGAATTATCACACTATGCCACATCTCATGTATATGTCAGTATTTGTTAAGCAGTAAGGTTATCATGTACAATTCTAAGAACCCCTATACGAACCAACATCAAAACACTATCCACCCCATTTCAGTTTATGAGAAATCAGTAACATAATCTACCCATTAACATTAACAAACCCCATGGGTTCCTATCATGCCCACTGTTATACCCATCGACTAATTACCAAGATCATATTCATATTCATTCCTTACCAATCCAAAGGGAACACATCAATTATTAATGGCACATAAGCACATCAATTATTATCGGTACATAACTTTCCTATGTGAACCAACGTTACAAACATGCATACATTCAGATATGTATCACAAGCTCACATTTCAAGCATCACAGAGACGGAACACCATGTGTGCGGCGAAACATGATGTTTCGTCGGGCTGGAATATGTGGCGAAACTTGATGTTTCGTCGGGTTGAAACATGCGACGAAACTTGATGTTTCGTCGGGTTGGAACATGTGACGAAACCTGATGTTTAGTCGGGAAACAGTTATCACCTATACGCACAAACCCTAATCACGTTTTACAGCCGACACATCATCATTAGCAATTAGCAGTTCGAATTCAGCGGTTTAGTTAAATCATTAATCATTCATTTAATCCTTGTAGATCATCAACATGTTGATCGTATCCTAAACTAATGCAACTAGTTTCCAATCCGTATCATCGGAAACGATTATCCTTGACAACGATCGCATACGCTAGAATCAACCAATAAACAACATCAAATAGTAACATGATCAATCAGATTCAATAACACGTATAATCAATATCATGCGATTATGAATAACAATAGGCAAGGACCGTTAACCAAGATTTTAACCGAATAAGATGTTAACTCGAGTGGGGGGTCTGCCACTGAAATCGTGCGATCAGCGGGAAGCTTAGGGTTTTTGGTTTGTGTTTTAAGTTTTATCCAATCAAAAGGCATATTACATATTAATATAATGTGAGGGTTTGGGCGGTTTACATTATTGGCCGAAATGGGCTCAAGCCCACTCACTTGGGCTGCCACCTGGGCCGAAACCCATCACGGCGAAACCTCCAAGGGACCATGAAACTTCCTAAGTTTCGTTGACTAAATGGTGATGACGAAACTCAATGTTTCGTCGAGTGTAGCTTGAGGTTGTTGCACCAAGGTTTCGTCGGGCATAGTTTGTAATTTGTGAAAGTTTAAGAGTTTATAATAAGTGTTTATAACTACTACTGTAACCAAGTACTACCCATACTCAAATAACACACATATTCAAATAGATTCAAAAGACAGAGTTTGTAACAAGTAACATGTTAAGAAAAAAGTCTTGGAAACTCGGGTTTCCACAGTGGTTGTTGGTTTTACGATGATGGCGGTGGTGTTGGTTGATGATGTGGGTGGCGGAAAAGTGGCCGGTGGTGGTGGGGTGGGTGGTGACAGTGCAGGCAAGTGGTGGCGATGATAGAAGGTTGTGATTGGGTGGGTGGTGGGAAGTGGTGGTGGTCGGTGAAAATGATAAAAAATGACAAAAAGCCAGAGACTAAAATGGTAGATAACAAAACTATTTAGACTAAAATGGCAAGAAAAAACTATTTAGACTAACGTAGCAATTTTGATCAAAACTTTGGGACTAAAATGGTAATTTTCTCTTATTTTTTTTAGTGATGGGAATACCAGTGAGGGAATTTTATTTTTCTAATATTAAAAGACATAGATCGCTAGTGGGTAATCACTAATCAATGTTCAATGGATATGAAGTTGGGTATAGAATATGTATAAAACATGCACGATTTCTTCTAACCTTTTTGGAGTTAAAAGGCGAAATAAAAATTTGGAGTCTTTTTTTCTTGTTTGATTATTATAAATGATACTTCCTTATCCGTGTGTGAAACCAAGCAAAAATCTAACACAACTATAACAAAAAGTTGTTTGCTTGTTTAAAAAATCAAATAAATCTAAAACAATAAGTTTGCACTATTTTTATAGGCAGTATACTAATTTTCTTTTAAATGGAGACAATATTTTTAGAGGCCTTAGGCCGAAGTCTAGGTTTGTATGTAGGTCCGGCCCTATTTTTTCGTTCGTGTACGTATTCCAATGTTTAATCACTTCAGGATTATAATTCTTACATCCATTTTTATGTTTTCTTTTATTTTGAATGGCAATTATATAAAGAGTGAATTTTAAGTTTTGTCCTTTATCTTTAGGCCACTTTGCAAGTTTTGTCCTTTATGTTTAAATTTGACGAGTTTTGTCCTTTATGTTTAAAAATCTAGCACGTTTTGTCCTTTATGCTTGATTTTTAAGGACAAAACGTGCTTGATTTTTTAAACATAAAGGACAAAACGTGTTTGATTTTTAAACATAAAGGGTAAAACGTGCTTGATTTTTAAACATAAAGGACAAAACTCGTCAAATTTAAACATAAAGTACAAAACTTGCAAAATGGCTTAAAGATAAAGGACAAAACTTGTAATTCTTATATAAAATAGAAAAAGAGACCCGTAAGAAACTAGAATCTCAACTAAACAATAAAGTTACATAATTACCTAAAAAACATTAAAATTACACCACCTTCACAATTTATCTATACTATTATAAAAAGGAGAAGTGATGTACACACATGTAATTTTACATGGCGTCCATCATTTTATGCAACATGTACAATCATTGAATGCTTGTTTTGTGAGGGTAAAATTGTAAAGAGTATAAAATTTTAAGACACTGTAGGGTTATAATAGTAAATTCCACCTAAACCCCATACTTATAACCCCCAAATCCATTACTTCTTTGCCCTCAGGAAACCTAGACGTCCCTCACAATCAATCGGAAGAGTGAAGAGCCTGCATAACCCCCATTAAATTACGACTGAAGAGCCTGCATAACCCCCATTAAATCGTCCTCTCAAATCCCCCTGCAGGTCCAAATCCCCCTTGCAGGTCCAGGTTTCCACGGCAATCAACAACCCCTTCAAAGATCCCAATCAGATTATTGGTAAAGTTCCATTCTTTTTTAGTTTTTCAAGTTAAAAAACATATTTTAAGTGATGTTAGCTGTGGTTCTTCAAAAACAGGTGTGATCTATCATGATTTCTTTGATTCACCATGATTTCTTGACTAATGATGTGATTACCGTAAGTTAGTTTGTTTAAAGATTAATTTGTGCTAATCATGCTATTAAGTATTCAGTAAGTTCACTAAGGCCAGTGAGATACTTCAAGCATCATGTGGTTTCGATTACGCTGGTTCCATTGAAAAAGACTTTCCAAAAATTGTAAATGGTAAAATGTAACCAAGTTTAAAGCTTCTGTTACATTTAGAGTTGTAAATTAACCAAAAATTATGTTATTGTGGTCAAACTAATAACTTTGGATGGATGAAAACATACCAAAGCAGTTTCGTGGAGGGGCATTTTGGTCTTTTTATAATTTTGGGCATTTAATCATTTTATGGTTTTATGCAAGTTTACGCCTTGTATGTACTTCATTTCTGTATGCTGTAGTTTACGCCTACGCATCTCACGTATGTTATTGTTCTTAAAATTTGTTTTGTTATTATCATTGTTTTTCCTAGAAGTTGCAAGTTGCTAAAGGGCATTCTGCACCCCATGAACACCTAGAGAACAACCTGACACAAACACCTACAGAGTTGAACCAGAGGCCAGGGCCTTCAGGACGGCAGTGTATTGGAGCTCCGATTGAGCCGATGGAGGACACGTCTATTGTGAACGATGAAGGTATCTTTTTATAAATTTTATCCTCCTTTTACGGGGGTGTTTTGATGTTATTTTGAAACAGATTATCATGGTACCTGGTCGCAAGTATTCAATTTTGGATAATCAATTGATAAAACGGCTGGCAAAAGTTTGAATATAAAAGAGCACAAATAAGTTATTTTCTTATTTTTTAATCTAATTTGAGAGATCTTGACATTTATTTCACCAGACGTCTCCCATTTTTGGCACACGGTTGTTCTTTTAGACCTTTTGAATTTGGTGTTTTTATGTCGTTTTGTTCATTTTGTTCATTTGAGGAAAACTAATCATTTTCAGTTTACTTTTAAGTCTTCAACCCAGTGAAAAATCTTAAATATGCTTCATTCTGCAGGTCTTTTTTATTTTTATTTTTGAAATATGCATATTTTCGAAGATTCTTGCTGTTGTTCTACGTGCTACGTTTATACTCATACCTAAAAGCCTTTCTAAAAACCTCTTCACCAGCCACGTCTCAATTCGGAGCTCATACATCCGACTCAGTTTTGGGAAGGTTAAATATTGAGTCTACACTTTCAAAATGAACAAAAACAGGTCAAGCGAGTCAGTTTTATTAAGTTGTGGTCATTTTTATGAAAGCCAACGATCAGTTTAATTAAACGGGTCAGTTTTTCTAACTTTTCAAACAGGTCAGTTTTATTAAGACGTTTGATAACTAATCATATATTTTCCCAGTTGGTTGGTTGCTTCACAGTTTTAATAACGGGTCATTTATCAAGGCGCTCATATAAATTCCGCATAAAGATTAGTTAAACTGAAGCGACATTGCAAACTCACACTGTTTATTGGGGTAGAGAACAATATAACCTTAAATTTGTAAAATGATCATAGCTGCACAAGAAAATTATTAGAACGTATTATTTTATTTCTATCTTATAACTTAATTAGTGAAATTAAAATTTTCAACTTTTAGCTATGGCGGATGTTGTTTCGGTAACAGGGCTGCTCATGATGCTATTCAAGAATAGTTATTTAATTAAGCGAGGAAGATGACTCTATGGAAACAATACCCAAAATTCTCAAGTATAATTGTGAAATTAAAGAGGCAAATGGGAGCTTGATGAGTGATTTGCTGTAAATGTTGAAGAAAGCAGCAAGTTTAATGCTTTTAAGGTACTAAAAATGGGCGAAAAACTTAAGTATTAGTTGTGTTTTTAATAGACACCTTGGGATTTTGGGGAACTGTTTGGTTATGTAGATACAAAAGCCTATTATTATGAGATGTAATATTCATTCACAGTTCATTGGATTTTCTTTTTATATGATGAATTTGACTTGATTTGGTTGAATATTGTGGATAAAGATTTGTTCTGAGCATAGATGAAACGGCTTAAGGTGGTTGGAACATATGTCGGAAACAAGAAGCGAGTTTTAGTGACACTATAACTTTCTTGAAACGGATTAAGGTGGTTGTCTTAAGAAGCTGGCTCGAACTTGAAACGGCTTAAGGTGGTTGGAACGTATGTCGGAAACAAGAAGCGAGTTTTAGTGACACTATAATTTTCTGTGATATTAGTCGGGATACCCGCCACAACGCGCGGGCATTCCAACTATTATATATACACACACACGACGTATATATGATTTTTTAACGTTTTAGGTTTAAATTATGTTTTCGGCCCATATTGTCAGCTCCGCTGCAACGCGCGGGTTTCCCACTAGTACTATGTAAAGGAGACCTACTATTAATCTTAAGGAATGACTCTCTCTTAATAATCTCTACCGTCTTCTCAATACAATTAACTTATTGAACTCGTTGGCCTTCCAAATATTCCACATGCTTCTATTAAAAACAGCGTTAATCACTTTCTTCCACCTCTCTAATCTTGATTAGACATGAATTTTAGTAGGCAATTGTTCAAATTCACTACCAATATCCTTATCTGTCCCTAGCTATTAAGCTACAACATATCCCTTTAAGATCACAATAAGAATGACTTAAATTGGTAGTGGTGTTTTTTTTTTCATAACAAATGTTTCTGTTACTCTAAAATATACCAATAAATATTAAATTACATCTTATGTCAGAATTTAAACCATAATCTTTTCCGTAAGAGACAACAGTTTTTACCACTCAACCAAAGCTGAAATGATGAATATGTAGTGGTTAGTTGCCTTGATTTACAATTTGTTATTTTTTTTTCTATTATCAAACTATTGCACATTTTATATTAGTAGTCTACCCGTTATTAACCTTGTGTATTTTGTACTTGCTATATACAAATGCATATATAGAATAAGATCATTACCGAACACTAATTATTGCGAGAACAAAAAGAACAACTCTAAATCACTAAATTTTGGGATTTAATGTTATATTTCTTATATTTTATGTTTCTTACATTCATATGCGTATTTATATACATAAAAAAATCATATATTTTCCCCTACACATAGTCTACATACATGTAGGTAATTTAGCCTACACATAACCTACATGTGTGTAGGTTATTTAAAAACTGAAGATTTTTCATATGTTGTTTTAAATTCTAGTGTGAGAAACAATAAATCTTACATTTATAACATTTTTATTTACTTTTTAGGTTTTTAGGATTGAAAAAATGAGAGATTCATTTTGTTCTGCGTGTTCTCGCAATATTTAGTGTTCTGCATAGAATCTTCCCCTATATATAATACGGGTGAGGATCAAATACTAAGTTTATTTTGGCTACGAAGGATAGAAAGCAATAGGATTAGGACATGTGATAAAATTTGAAATAAAGAGTAAGGGTATTTTAGTCAATCTTAACATTTTCTTCTGCCTTCTTCTTCCCAGTAACATCAAAACCCACCATTTTCAAAATCCATCATCTTCAACCATTTCTTCACTTTCTATCTCAATAATCACTACATTATAGTGCGATTTTCGTCACCAATCAATGATTCAAACACCCGATCAACGTGTTTTTCAGCTTTTTTTTTTTTTTTTTTTTTGAAGAAAACCCAGTTTAATTTCATTCAAAATCTCGTTTTTCCCGTGATTTTGAAGATAATCACTCGAACCGTTCGATTTGATCGCTGATAAGTGTTTCTAGAGTAAATTACAAAAATCGTCCTTTATGTATGTTACTTATTGCATATTGTGTCCTTTATCTTTAATAAGTACAGTAAACATACTTAATGTTTACAAATCCTAGCAAGTTATATCCTTTACCCTAAACACTGTTAATTTTTCTTGTTAACTCATGTCATATGGGACTCACATAAGGTCATATAAGTCATTTAACCTACCCACTTATCTTCTTCCCTGTATTAAAACCCTAAACCCCTAATTCAACCCCTCTTTTTTTTTCAACCAGTGGCTTATACTCTCCCCCCCTCTCTATCCATCTATATCTCTCTCTCTTCCCTCTGTGATATCTCCATCCCAAATCCCATCAACATTGATCATATATCCCATCGAAAACCTCATCAATACTGACCATAATCAAGAAACCCATAATCAAAAATTTTATGTATGGTGGTTGTAGAATCAAACCCATAAAGAAGAATCTGCTCTTTCTCTCTCTCTCTACACATGCTTTCTCTTCTCTCTCTTGTTGCTGATCACTCCACACCATCAGACACAAAAGGTTTCCTCAATTCAGACTTCGAAGGTTTCCTCCGGCGACCTCACCGTCGCTCTGTTCCTCCACCGCTCTGCTCCTCCGCCGCTCTGCTCCTCCGTCTTCTCCGGCGACCTCACCGTCGCTCTTTCTCTACAAATACCGAAGGTTTCCTCAATTCAACGGTAAATCGCTTCGTCTTGGTTGATGCACAAATATCTTTTCCTTTGTTGTGCATTGGACCCATGGTGACGGAGATGTGATGGTGTTCCCCGTTGTTACTTGCTGCCGCACCGGTTAAGTGATTACTGCTACTTGAAAACCCTCAAGCAGGTGGGGTGGTGGTGACGGTGGTTGTGGTGGTGGCCGGTGGGAATAGGTGGGAGTGGTGGCAGGTGGATGGTGGTTTCAGGTGGGGTGTGGTGGCAAGTGGGTGTTGATGACGCTGGTTATGGTGGTGGCCGGTGGGGGTATGCAGGGGTGGAAGGGAAGTTAGGGGCAGAGATGGAATTGAGATGAATGTACAATCTTTTTTAATATAATCTTTTTTAAAAATAATTAATGTATTTATTATTATTATTTATGATTATTTATTTTAATATTTAATGTAAAATTACTAAAGTACCCTCATGTAGGGTCCAACTGGTCAGACTTAACTATGAACATTAACTGAGTTATGGTCAAAGGACATAGCATGCAATGGTTTGTGAACATTAAGTATGTTTATTGTATTTATTAAAGACAAAGGACACAGTTTGCAATAAGTAGCATACATAAAGGACCATTTCTGTAATTTACTCGTGTTTCTATCATTCAAATTTCGTTTATCGTTGAAGAAATCGGCTTCGATCCATGTAAGAAATTCTTTAATTTCATTTTTACGATCTGGGTTTTTGATTTAGTCATTGCGTTTTACGATCTTGGCGGGGATCCGGGGGGCAGCGCCCCTTGCAGTAGGGTCCAAGGGGCGGCAGCCCCTGGCGGGGTCCAAGAGGCAGAGCTCCTGGCTCATTTCGATTAAATTGCTTTAATAAAAAAGCATTAGAAAATTTAATTTTCCAGAAATTGGCTCATTTCGAAGACAGTAATTCGTAGACAATTCAGACAATTTTTGATTTGCTACTCTCTGGTTCAGACAATTCACAGACAGTTTTATGTGTCCATTGCGTTTTAGAAATAAGAGAGTTTTATGTGTTTTCTGCATTGCATTTTAGAAAAAACACATTTTTAAGTGTTTTTAGTCATTGCGTTTTAGGTAAAACACATTTTTGAAGTGTTTTTAGTCATTGCGTTTTAGGTAAAACACATTTTTAAGTGTTTTCAGTCCATTGCGTTTTAGAGAGAACACTTTCTTTTGTTTTTTAGGCCATTGCGTTTTACAAATGAGACATTTTTAAGTGTTTTCTGGCCATTGCGTTTTAGGTAAAACACATTTTTATGTGTTTTCGGTCCATTTTAAAAAGTACATCTTCTTTTGTGTTTTTAGGCTATTGCGTTTTAGAAATAAGACATTTATTTGTGTTTTCTGGCCATTGCGTTTTACAAATAAGACATTTCTTTTTGTTTTTGGTGCATTGCGCTTTACAAAAATGTCATTTTAGGGTTTTTTTCATTGCGTTTTACGCAACCGGATTTTTTCTATTGCGTTTTACGCAACTGGGTTTTCAAAATTCTTTTAAAAAATAAAGCAATAGTATACTCGTTTTAAAGATAAAAAACGCTTGTTTTTTGATGTAATTTTTATAAAAAAATAATATCGTATGAAAGAGTTATTAACGTTTAAAAAATGTGGGGGAATTGGAGGAGAGAGAAACTATTGCCTTGGATTGACTAGAATGCCACTAAACAAACCCACACGCCTCTTTTTTTCCTTCATTTTCACTCATTTAATCTTAGTCCTTGATTAAATAAATGGACAAGATTACTTCCTAGACTTCCTACCAAAATAAACTTCCTATTATATCCTAACCCAATATAATATTATAAAGAAAAGAGTAAATTACGAATTTGGCCCCTATGGTTATATCACTTTTACTGTATTAGCCCAAAATAGGATTTTTTAACATATGTGCCTCCATGGTCTCTATAACTAACTACTTTGGCCTCTCAGTCTAACTGAACCCCAAACTCTTGTTAATTATTTGTCACATGTTAGGCACATGATAGGTATAATTGTAATTTTTTTAACATATGTGCCTCATGGTCTCTATAACTAACTATGCAGCGGTTCCGACGGAGATGCGGTGAATAAGGAGTTGCGTGAAGCGTTTGATCTGTACGATCGGGATAAGAATGGTAAGATCTCGGCCGTTGAGTTGCATTCGGTTTTGAAAAGTTTAGGTGAGAAGTGTTCGTTGAATGATTGTTGTAAGATAATTGAATCGGTTGATGTTGATTGTGATGGTTATATCACTTTTTCAGTGAATTTAGATGCAGAATTGTAGTAATATTGCTGTCATTTAGTTTCGTTGTATTATGGATGGATTGAATCAGTTTAATAGTTTTGATATTGATGAACATGTTCATAGCATATAAGATCTAACAATTTTCTTATTGATTGAATAGTTTGGTGCATTTGTTTTCAAAATTCAACTTTTCACGATCCAATCAATTTTAACTTGTGGAAATCATGTCAGATTTGATATATGTTAATCTTTGTTAATCGAAGAGGATGTTCAGCAATATTTGATATAGAGTAAAAGGGGAGGAGAAATTACAATTATACCCATCATGTGTCTGACATGTGATAAATAATTAACCAAAGATTGGGTTTGAGTTAGATTCAGGGGCCAAAATAGTTAGTTATAGAGATCATGGGGCACATGTGTTAAAAAATCTTATTTTGGGCTAATATAGTAAAAGTGATATAACCACAGGGGCTAAAATCGTAATTTACTCTAAAGAAAACCATTAAATTGTTTTTTCAGATAGTTTGAATTTTTAATTTACCTAAACATATGTAGGTAATATGCACATGTGTGTACTACAAAAAATAAATCTAATACAATTAATAAATCTATAAACGTTTTTTTATACAAACATAGAATGTTTTATTTGTAAGTTTTTTATCTCTTTCCAAATTATAGATCCGTCGTGAACAATTAAAACAATATAATACATAAATTTCTAAATAATTCTTATAACTAAAAAGTTGCGCAACCTTCCTCAAGGTTCTGCGCGGGACCATACTCCTCATTCAACAAACTTCTTATTGGCAACCTCGCGCGAGCTACGTAACATTTCATTAAGGTAGCGCGAGGACAGACCAAGAGAAACCACAATGAAGACACTTAACATTCTGAAGGAACATACAATCACCACAACCCTGCGCGAGGTAATTACGTGGCCATCAAGAATCGTGCAGCGCAACGGCGCAAGACCATATCAGATAGTACACAGGGTACAAGTGGTAGAAGGAAAGAGCCAATCAGCGTCCTTCTGGCCCTGCTCAATCGTGCTCCACGATCATCTGACGTGCAGGAGACAAAAGGTACTTAAGGACGTCTACGTGACACCAATCACAGGGCAGAGACACCTGCCCCACGATCTCCACTAACCTGCTGATGGCAGAGAGGCGGCAAGAATGACAACCATGACACGTGGCTCCAATCACAGTGCGCCAATACCGAAGAGGTTCTAGAAGCCACTAATGGTCGACACCAGTGAGACAAAGAGCATATCCGTCGTGTTGTCGCCTTCTGGCCCAAGGTCCATCAGCCCACACCCTCTTACACCTCTCCGGCTATAAATAGAGACCTCAGTTCACAGGTTAAATATTCCATTCTCTCTACTCTAACTCTGAATACTTAATTATTTCCCCACAAGCAGTCGCTTATTCTCACGCCGGAGCCCGGTTAAGAGGGAAACCCCCACATTCTCCTCTTAACGAGTAACGGTGTTTTGTTTTGCAGGAATAGACGACAAGAACGAAGCTCAGAAAACCATTAGAAGATTAACCTCTATGAAAGAAACATAAACCCAACTGATTAATCACATAATTAGTTCCGTGTTTCTTCACCTAGTTTTATATTTTATTAGCTATAATTTTAGGTCAGGTGACTTCCGACCCTCCGATCGGAAAACTTAATCTTCGCCACTTACCAACAACCTCCTAATCAACTCTTAATCCCATATCATCATCATACAACCATTCTTTTATCTTCCCATCAAGGAACCGTTGAAAATATAAACTTAAAGTAAAAGTTTAGTTTTTGTACCCCTTGAAAAAAATTCATAATTATATGACTGAAACCCTTGGAAAAGATCAAGTTACCGAATATTTTCTTTATAGTGATGAGGGCATAAGAATAAAGACGTTTCATGGCTTTCAAATATGCATGCTTTTGTGTGTTTTATGTATATTATAAAGTATATATATACTTAAAAATAGGTAATGGCAGGGGATATAATTTTTGTTTTTAAAAGTATATAGACTTAAAAATAGGTTGTGGCAAGGGATATAATTTTTGTTCTTAAGATTCTCGTTATACTTATTTTTTCCACATTTAGATGCATAATTTTTAGTATTTATTAAAATTAATAGATACATGTGATGCAAAATATATTGAAAAAAAATATAACTTTTAACTCGGACCATTTTTAAATCCAAAGGTGGTCTTGGTCTTCCAAAAAATAATTTAAGAAAAAACCATATCTTTTACAAACGTGACGCACAATGAAATCTTTTTATACTTTTCTTGGATAACAAGTCATATAACAATTATCTTTTCACACACCTAAATATAGATAATTTAAAAGTCACAATGAAACCTTTATGTGTGTGAATCTTTTTTTGCATATAAACTATATAAAGAGAGGAAGAGAGATGAGTGGTGGAGAAGAAGAAATATTAACATAAAGGATGAGTCTCCTTGTTATGTGTCTAGTTTTCATTTCCATAATCACCAACACACTTTCACTAACTCAAGAACAAGAAAACGATCGAATCACCGCGTTGCCAGGGCAGCCGGAGGTGGCGTTTTCCCAGTTTTCGGGTTATATTACCGTCCACAAGAAACATGGTCGAGCCCTTTTCTACTGGCTAACTGAAGCTGCAACTCCCAATCCACTTCTCAAGCCTCTTGTACTTTGGCTAAATGGAGGTAATATTTTACTACTTATTCCATGCATAATCCTATATGTTCAACCTATGTATATATATTTATTAAAACTGAAAAAATATATTCATCTGGCTCTATTTACGTTCATATATGTATATATTAAACGCGTCATTTTTATGAAAATTTTGTGAATAATTAAGGTTATATTATGTTCAACCGAAAATACATAACAAAGTTGTTAACTTTTTTAGATTTGAAATATTTGTTAACTTTCTATATTGGAAAATAAAACAAAGTTGATTTGAAATGATTTGGTAATAATTATTGTTTTTTTTTATTTGAAATGATTCGGTAATAGTTATTGTTTTTGGCTACGTTAAAAATTTAACTTTACTATGTGTATTTAGTTATTTACTTCCAACAAATTCAATGCATGTTCTCCAAAATTTCCAAAGGCACGTAGATCATAGATTGATTTCTAAAGTTTCAACAACATCCACAATTTTGGTTAAACGAATGTTTAAGAACTAGATTGGAAATCAAAGTGTTCGATTTTTTTTAAGGCTAAACTTTCCCCCCTTAAATACTATATTAAATTACACCTTTCAAGAATTGAACTTTAGTCTCTTCGGGCATGTTTGGCTAAGCTTATTATAGTTAAAAAAGGACTTTTGGAAAATGACTTTTGGGAAAAGGACTTTTTAGAAAGGAGTTTTTAAAAAAAGTGTTTGGATTAGCTTATTGATGTAAAATGACTAAAATAGACATTCTTTTAGATATAAGGGGGTAAAGAACGGGTATATTGGTAATCTGTAGTTTGAAAAGTTAAAAGCTGGCAAAAAAGTCACAATATTGTGACTTCTTGAAACCTCTTTTTTCTTCTTTACAGAAAGCCATTTCTAAAATGACTTTTGGCTTAGCCAAACACAAAAACAACTTATTGGCTTTTTGATAAGTCAATAAGCCAATAAGTTGTTTTGAAAAGCTTAGGCAAACATGCCCTTCATAAAAGGTAACTCATCTTGACCACTAGGACAAAGTGAATATTTGAGGTGGACATTCCTTATAAACCTGACAGCTATTCAGTCTACGGTCAATATAAGATTTGCCTAGGGTGTTACAAGGAAACTTTTACTTGGTCAAGTCACTAATCGTCTTACTTATGGTTTTCGACTTGATTTGGTCCTCATGACTTGTCCATCTTTTGCTCTCGTTTTTACATGTATTGATGTATCCGCTTCTTGACGTCGTCCATCGAAGTCGGCTCCTGTGTCGCCTTTGTTTTTTGTTTCCCTCTTGCCCTTGCCACCTTTGCCTTCTTTTTGCCTTGGAGTCTGATATCGAAAATACTAATCTATATTGGAGTATCATTGTCATCGAGGTTGACGACATTGGAAGTAGATATGGTATACTGTCCCGAGTCCAATGTCTTTGTCCTCTTGTATACAGTCCGGGTTTCGTGCCTACTTTTGAACCAGGTGTCACGTACAACTCTCCGGACACCCAATCGTCCGGTACATCGACTACATCTTCGTCAAATAGCATAGGCCTACTACAACCCGAAGTTCAGGAGGGGAGACAGTGCGAAACCAGGTTGCGTCAAATAGTAGCTCAGGATGTTTTTGTTTGGGTTTAGGTTTTATCCGGAAGACGACAATTCTTGGAAACACCTTTGATCATCCATGGTGATGAATTATAAGTAAGTGAAAGAAAATTCAAGAGTTCATGTGAAGTACGAATTTTTTAGAGTGAAATGTGAGGGTTTGTATGTATTTGATTAAAGTTTGAATTTGAAAGTTGTAACACCCGGTCTTATTATTCAAGGTTTAACGTAAATTTTACGTAAAAACAATCATGTAATTTAAGATTACATAGACATTTGGAAATACGGGTTTATTTAAAACTTTTATAAATCATAAGTTATTCTACATAACGTGATCGAATTCGTTGTTTAAAAATTACAACGTAGCAAGGTGCGGAAGCGTGTATCATTATCGTGTTCGGTTCTTCGCTGAGCTTGATCGTCTTCCGGCGTCCAAGGTGTACCTATATTTCATAAACATGAAATGCTTTAGTCATACGGGGTTTAAATCATGTCCGAACGATGTCCGGGAAACAATTGCTTTTCAAATGAAAACAAAATATAAAAAAAAAATAATCTCCACCGTAATTTACGGTGGGACCGTAAATTACGATGGCCCCTGGGTTTCTATTCTTCTACCGTACAACAGACAATTAGCACCGTAACCAATTCATCTCCACCGTAATCTACGGTGGGACCGTAAATTACGGTGGACTCTGCATCCAACTTCTCTATTTTTGCCGTTATTCGACACGAAAACTTTCGTATCTTTCAAACCGCTTATCCGTTTGATCTACCGTTTCTTCCTACATGATTGTAATTTAATCTTCCATCATATGGAGTTAACATCCAACATCCGGATTAATAAAATTTAAGACTTTTAAGTCTTCGGTTTATTACTCTTTTACCAAAATTTTGACCCGTTTATACGTTTATCAAACAAACATACTTGTTTAACCTTTGTATCACGTACACTACTTCAAATTAAGGTTATTTACCATATTAGGTTATAATCACAGGTTTATTACACAATTTAAAACCCGTTTTCACTCGTATGCTTATTTTGACCCGTAATCCCTCTTTTAACCTATGATTTTGTTTGAAAAGTCATTAAGCTTTCCAAATACAATGTTCCTTACCTAAAACATTTGGTTTACTTATCAAGTAACCAAATGATCACCTTGACTACTTTTAACTCTCTTTGAACCACATGTTCTAAATGAGGGTTACCCTTTTTCACATACCTGGCGCAGATCAATATATTGACCCGTTTTTAATACCTTGCTTTTATAACCACTAATTCATAGCGTTGCTAATACCCATTTGACATTTACACCTGAAATAATATAACTCGACAAAAATCATTAGTCGTTATTGTCAAAGGGTGATATCTTCACCTTTTAACCCATTTGGTCTAAGTGACCGAATATGTTGACGAGATGATATTTATTACCATCTCATCTACATGACTCGCTCCGGTTTACATCGTGCGGTCATTTCACTTATTAATCATTTCTTAACACTTTTTAGCCTATCATGGTTTATGTTTTACTGTGTCTTTCAAAACCAATAGTTATGGTCAACGCATGACCAATTTGCCGATTTAACTCCTTTTAACCATCCACGTGGTTTCTTGTCATGATTGACTACTTTGTTCCGTACGTTTACATGCCGGAACATCATACCTCAATTATGTATTTATCTCATTCATAACTAATACGATAAGAGAATATCCTAACATATAAGACTAGTGTAAGCTATACTTACCTTGCATCCATGCCACGCCTTTCTTTCCGTACGCGCTCCGTTTGACCCGCTTCATCCACAAGCTTCCACCTAGCTTGTTAGGCGTCAGACTATCATCATTCACAAGGTGGTTAGATTAGTCATTAACGAATACGACTATTCCACCTTACGTATTTTCTATGTCGAAATCATTATTCGACTTCGTCATTAGTAAATTTTAACTTTCTACTAGTTAACTACCTCTAATCATATGATACGTGTAATTAACTAAAATCTACATTATGATTAGATTCCGTATTATCACGTATCACCCCTAATTAAATAAATTAGGAAATTACGTGTTTCATTCATAGTTTCAACATATGAACTTTGTGGGCATAATTTATAACACCAAAAAAATCAAGTTTCATATCACTGAAAATAGGCTGTTTTTGGTGACCTGTTTAACCTGTTTACAAGTCTTCAAAAATTATGATTTTTTTGTGTGGCGTACCCCTCGGAGGGTTCGAACTTGTGTTAAAATTTAAAGATCTAACTCTTTACCAAGAATTCGTAAAAATTCATTTACTAAGCTGCAATCAGATTCGTCACTTCTGACTGCAGCTTTAAAAATTCATTAAAAATTCCTCGTTTATCCGATTGACGAAATTCCAATTGGCAATTCTTATAATCACTTAATACTTTCTACAGTAAGAATTTGAGAGCATAACTCAATTCCTAAATTGAGTTATGACATTCGTAATGGGCTGCAGATTCTGCCAGAAAACGCAGCTTGAACCTTTGATACGGAAAAATTCATAAAACGCTCAATTTTCGTCGAAAAAATGCGATTCCAGTGGGGTTTTAAAGATATTTCCTGGAATTACATTTTAGGCTCAAGAAACACATGTTTTTACCACGTTTTATTCAGGTTACAGCCAATACAAGTTGGCTGTAAATTCTGATCAAGAACCGTTTGAATTCAGCTTTCAAATTAAGCATGTTCTTGACATCATAACACTGTTTATTTAGCGATCAAAACCCTAAGAACATCTTATACCTCAATTTAGCATCAACAAAAATCTGAATTTACTTGAGCTAAGCATGATTTCAATTTATACTTGTCTAGGGTTTACTCCTAAACACTATTTCACTTCAATATCATCCAAACAACATTCATGCAATACTAATTTCGGATTATAATTGTTCATCCATAATTTTGAATAGAATCAAACAACGAATTTTGACATACCTTGTAATCCCCTAGGTTTGGTGATTACTAATTTATTAAAAGCCCCAATTTCCTAGCTTGATTTCCCTTGATTTGGCTGAATTTCTTGTGATTTAGGGTTTTGATAAAAAACCCTTTTTGGCTTAAATCACGACCAGAACACACACATGAGTGTGTGTTTTGGTGTTTTGATTTTTATTAAATTAAAACTATTTTCTCATTTAACACTTTTAGTCCCTCAAGTTTTTAGAGTTATCAAAAGGATTATAAACCAAGTTTTCTTTATTGTTTTCAAACCACATAATTAACTAGGTTGATATTCCTAGTTACTTAGTGGGTTTCGAGAGTTATAACCCTTTTTATTTTAAGTCCCGTTAACTCGGGCTTCTTATAAACTTACTTTTCTCAAAGTATTTATTCTCTTTTTAATTAATATTAGGTTTATTTACTTAAATCATAATATTTACCGGGTAAATTTTCACCACTAACGGTATTTTACCCGTCTTTTAGTATTAACGTGGTTTGATTACCAAACCCGTTTTCGGGGTGTTACAAAAGTGAGGGTGGGTGGATAATTTTAACTTTAAAAATTAAATTAATTTTTGTTTTTATTTTAATCGGGGTTGTCCGGTAGAGATAAACGCAAGGCAGCTTCAAGAGCAAGAGCAACTCTTTCAGATTAAGCAAGCTTCTGGAGGAACTTAAGATCTACAACCCTTTACTTATTGGTGCTCTTATTCCTTAATCGAGAGAGAATTCGAGTGAGTTTCTAATCCAGTTTGAAGAAGTTTGATGCACACTTAGTATTTGTTGTTTTAGACGAGGATTTGCTTCGTGCTCGTGCTCTTGAGGCTGCCTTGCGTTTATCTCTACCGGGAAGGCGTTGCAACTCTTTCGGTTCCTCAAACTCAAGGTCATCGGGGTTGTCGTTTACATCTAAATAGGAATGAGCATTTGGTCAACCTATCGACCTGGGTTAAGTGGTGGCACAAGATACCACTTTGGATAATTTCAAAGTAGCTCCCAAGGTTTTATCATGTTAATAGCGCAACCATATTGTAATCTATATTCATCGTGGGCGTCCGTCATAATGTCCACGTCGTTCGAATTGCTTCTTCTTTGACGATTGTTTGCATGGAAGTTAAAAATGTAGTTGAAGTTAGTGATTTTTTGCATTGAAGTCCATTTGCCCGAGAAAGAATCATTAGTACGATAAGGTTCACGATTCATAGCGGCTAAATTTTTTTCACAAATGTGCTTGCAAAACACAATTGCCTCTTGATCATCGCCTGTTTAAACAATTAAAATATTTTTAAATAAACAATTAGACTATACCAATAATGGGGTCTTCGGAAACATCGAGCCACACTATTGGCAAAGCTAACTCCTCCTAGCTTGACCACTACTAGTGTGTTTTTAGAGCATGTTCTTCTTCATGCCTACATGTGGATGAAGTCGGGCTGGTTTCAGATGAGTGTTGGGTTTCGGGTACGATTTGAGATTGGGTTTCAAGTGGAGATATAAGAGACATAGGCTAAGACATATCTTGGCTAAATGGGGGCTGTGAGGAATAAAAGAAATAATCGGGCATTTGTACGGGTGGAGACATTTGTCAACTTTCTAGGGATGGTGTGTCCCATTTTGGGGAATTTTATGTCAGTAATTGTCGACACTCGCCTTTGCCAGTATTGGTATTGACCACCCATGGGCTGTCTTGAGCGTTTGCATAACGCGGGTGGTTCGGATCAAATGTGTTTGGATCGTTGTTAAATAGAAACACGATGGATGAGGGTTGTGAAATGATATATAGTTTTTAGTTGATAGAAGAGAGTTTGAGATTTGTGTGTAAAATTTGAAATGTTAAATGGTATGTATAGTTGTTAAAAATAAGTTCAAATATTAATTTTTTACTGCTGTAAAACGGTCATAATCAAGGGGACCACCAAATTGAGCCATTGAGGCTCGTTATTGTACTCGCGAGTCTTTAATGTCGCCCCCTAATGGCACCTCGAAAATGGGAGGGCGAAAGGGGGGGGGGGGGTATTGATTGTTTTAAGGCTGGGGTGGAGAGGGCACTAACTCATACCGATTAACCTAAACCCAACTATGTAAATTTCGTAGTAGGTTCATATCGTGCCTAAAATTCACACCCATACTAACATTGTAAGAATATCATTTATGAATAACTAGTACAATTATAACTATATTACAATATGAACCGAAAATCAAAATACAATGATGGTTTACAACTAGTTTGTTGTGTATTCGAAAGTGTTGTTGAAGGTGTGTTTTGCTATGAATTTGTTAGAATGCTCAAGGGTGGTTATTAACTAAGGTAACTATCTTAGGGGCTGTTTGGCAACATCTGAATGGTTAAATGCTGAACCAATAATAGGGTCTGAATAGTGGTGAACCAGTAAGAGGTCTGAACCATTAAGAGCCTGTATAATGCTTAACCGATCAGAGACAAATGTCTAATCAATTCAGATTAGAGGTCTTAATAATTCAGAGGCAAATGTCTGAACCATTCAGACATCTGTTCATGAAACAAACAGTCTGAACCAGTAAGAGGTCTGACCTATTAAGAGGTAAACAAACCGCCCCCTTACTTTTATAGTCAAAACAAAGGAGAAATGGTAAGATAAATTGAAACCATAGGATCTTCAATTTCATCTGCTCATCAGTAAAAAGGAATAACACCCATTTTTGGGGTTTTTTAGCTCACGTGAAGGATAGAGGGAGGATATGATTGACGACTGATATTGTGGAGGATAGAGGGAGGAGAGGTGCCTAAATGCATTTTTAGGCTTGCACTACAAGAATAATGAGCAAAAGCGGCCAACCTTTAGCGGCGACATGTCTCCGTTATTACCTATAGCGGCGCAGATCAGGCTTATTAGCGTTGTCGCCGCTATTGCCACGTTTTCTTGTAGAGTTGTCATTGTCATTGTCGATGCTATAACAGTGACTTATGGAGTGACTCTAGAAACTGGCTCATGTGATCTGGACCCGGTGCCTTATATTATGTAGAATTGATTGTACTCACGTTAATATGTAATCGTGTAATTTCATCTACCAATAGATTTTTATTGAATATTTTTAAAATATATAATGTGAACATATTAAACTCATATACTTGGTATTTAAATGCAGGACCGGGTTGCTCATCAATAGCATATGGTGCATCAGAAGAAATTGGACCATTTAGAATTAACAAGAATGCATTTTCACTCTATCTCAATAAATATTCTTGGAACAAAGGTTTATTAACTTTTAGTTACATCTTTAAAGCTTAAACTATTTTTAATTAAAAATAATGAATTTTTTTTATATTAATATTAATCCTAGTTTATATGATAATACAGAGGCAAATATTCTATTTCTCGACTCTCCGGCTGGTGTTGGTTTCTCGTACACGAATACAAGCTCCGACCTCAAGGACTCGGGTGACAAGAGGACGGGTAGATTTCTATCGATTTAAACTTGTGTTTTTTCAAGCATGAAGTTAAACTTGTGTTTTGTCATGGGTTCGATTCCACAAGTGGGGTTGGGGGGGGGGGGGTTCCAGATTTATTGAATATTGAGTTTCCTCATGAATTGGTGTATAGACATTATTGCCTAGTTGAGATGGATATGATCGATGATACTTCAGTGGTCATTCAAATTTGTTGTTCAAAAATTGTAATCTGTTTTGTCTTGTACAAAATAATTAGGCGTTTGTATTTACACGCACATTACCAAAAATATACTAGCTACTATGAATCATATTTCGTATTTTACTAAAAGTTTGATAACTCTACAATTAAGATGCCTAATGTACAATTTATTATTGTGTTTTATATCATGATGCAGCTAGTGATGCGCTAAGATTCCTCATAAGATGGATGTCAAGATTTCCACAATACAAATATAGGGAGTTCTATATATGTGGAGAGAGTTATGCAGGTAATCATTTTTTACTTTTTTCCAATTTACCGTTCGGGATGATAAGAAATATCAAACCAAACTTTTATTTTTTTGTGAGTAATTTGTTATATATACGTTCAAACTTTTTTTTTGTATTTCATGCTTAAGGTGTTGTTAAAAGTGCTTTTTTAAACTTAAAACTTTTTATCGTTTGCAATTTAATCTTAAAAATTTTGATTTTTTTTTTACTTTTAACGTAAAACTTTTCATCTTCTACTGTTTAAGATCAGCATTTTTAACCTTTTTTCCCTATACTTTTCGTCTTTGGCAATTTTTCTTTTTACGTTTAGTTCTAAATTTTGCAAGTTAACACGGCGCAACATGCATGTGTGGTTCAATGTTTTCACGTATCATTCTAAATTTTGCGATTTAATACGACGCAACGTGTTGTTTGCCATGTTCATCGCAAAGAGCGGGTCCTAGATCGAGTTAGTTATTTTTCTATGTTTTACGTTTCGGTATAATTTATTCGCATTAACACGCCACAACTTCAATGTTGATGGTCGATAGCGATGATGTGGTATTCGTGCTATTTGGCACGGTTTTACGTCCCACGTCGCAACACGGGGGATGAGGCTTAATTCAACTTTCGTATAAGTAATACAAATTAATATAAGTGCTAAGACTTTATTTAACCGTGGTTTTATTAATTGAAATTAGATTGAATTAATCCACAACCTTAACTTGGTTAACTGATGATTAACTGAACCATCTTTTTCCTATATTGGAATTATCTGAACTAATTCTTTATGCATTGTTTAGATACTTTATGTTTTTAAGTAAACTTTTATATTATTGTTAGTTTTTTCGGACCATATTATCTACTTGTGGCACTTATATTCACTCATTAAACATGTTACCTATAACCGCTTACAACTCATCAACATGTTTGACTCGTTAAAAAATATAGATTAAACAAGTCATATTAGGGTTGAAATATCGGACATGGATAACAATATGAATCTGATTCAGATTACATAATTTAAACTATCAACCCGCTTTCCGACATGATTGACCATTCTATCTCAAACTAAAATAAAAAAAAAAAAAAACACTTATCCTAATTAAACCTGATCATCAAAATCGACAATTTATTTCTTTTTGTTTTCATTTACTCTATTCTATTTTTCTATCTTTTGATATACAGGTCATTACGTTCCTCAATTAATGAAGAAAATCCATGATTACAACAAGAATCACCACTATCCATTCATCAATCTAAAAGGATTCATGGTAAGTTACCTTCTTAATTAGCCGTGGCGAAGCTTGAGATTTCCGACGGGGGTCGAAAACGTATATACCAAAAAATTGAGTTTTTTTTTTTCTTAAAATGGTGTAGTTGGAAAAATCATTTACCTAAATGGGTACTTTGAAAATTATTTACCAAAATGAGTTTTTTTAAACTAATTTTTTCTCACTCCTAATTTTATTGGATAAAATAATTTCTTTTTAAAAATATGTTATTTAACATGAGTTAAAGAAAAAATTATAGTTCAATTAAAAAACAATTCGCGTGACTTTGCAAAAAACTATATGAATGTTATTTGAATTATTTATTAATATTTATATTTCCTTTAACTATTTTTGAAGAACGTTGTTTTTATTCTTTCTCATATAATTTTTGAACTTACATAACAATATTTTTCATAACTGTTTGTTAGTTGTCGTTTTAAAATTTCACACATACAATTCAATTTAGCGGTGTTCATCGGGTCAAGTTTTCGACACGAAACATACTCAACCAAATAAGTTTTTGACATAAAATACATAGCAATAAGTCAAATAAAAAATGAGTCAATCTATGAACCTGTCGGGCTGACATGAAACTGACCAATTAGCTAAACATGTTCGTAAGTTTACCTGAAATTAACCTCTTTATACCAAACCAAACTCACAAATTTTGTGTGAAGTGTGTGTCTTATGATATATACAAAACCTTACTTTTCATGTTTTAACTGTTTTTAAACTTTTTTAATACTTTACATGATAAAAAAATACATCTTACTTATTAAAAAAAAATATAAATATGATATCGTTCATAGATTAAAAAAAAACGCTTTAATAAAAGCAAAAAAAAAAAAAAAAAACGTTTAAATTAAACAGAAATTAAAAATCTTTTCATAAAATTTCATGATGGAACAGTGTGTTTTTAGTTTTATTAGAAACTTATTTTTTTAACTCTTAATAAAGAACATTGTTTTAAGAGTTAAATGCCGTTTTAGTCCCTATGATTTGGGTCATTTTGCCAGTCTAGTCCAAAGCTTTCATTTTTAACCTGTGGGTCCAAAAAGGTTTCACAGTTGCCATTTTAGTCCACTGGGTTAACTTCATCCGTTTTTTCTGTTAACGAGAAGGCCAATTCGGTAATTTTATATGGCTGAATTGCCCTTTTAGTTAACAGGATTACATACAAAATGACCAAATTGGCCTTCTCGTAAACAGAAAAAATAGATGAAATTAACCCAGTGGACTAAAATGGCAAGTGTGAAACCTTTTTGGACCCACATGTTAAAAATGAAACATTTGGACTAACCTGACAAAATAGCTCAAACCACAGGGACTAAAATGGCATTTAACTCTTGTTTTAAATAGAAATTATTTTACCCAATAAGATTAGGAGTTAGAAAGGTAAGTTTTTAAAAAACACCCATTTTAGTAAATACTTTTCAAAGTACCCATTTAGGTAAATAATTTTTCCAACTACACCCTTTTGGGAAAAAAACTCCCCAAAAATTTCTATAAAACCAGGGGTCGAAAACGTATACACCCAAAATTTCTATACGAAAACCACATATATTACACTACTGAGCGAAAAAAATGTGGAGAAATAATTTGTTGATGATGCAGGTAGGGAATGCCTTGACAGATCACAAGTATGATAACATTGGAACAGTAGAATATTGGTGGACTCATGCGCTCATATCAGACGCAACATACAAAACAATTATGAGTTGTTGCAATTTCTCAACACAAAAACAAACCAGAAAATGCGATAAAGCAATACTTTATGCATGGAGTTATGAGATGGGAGGCATCGATGAGTATAGTATTTACACACCAAAATGTAACAATCCATCAGGTAATTTTACATCAAGCAGGCTCAAGAACAGTCTGGTGCGTAGACGCGTTTCAGGCTATGATCCATGCGTTGAGATGCGAGCTGAGAAGTACTATAACCGGCCCGATGTACAACACGCAATGCATGCAAATTACACAAGGATTCCATATAAGTTCACTGCTTGCAGGTAAATGTGATCATGCAAAAAAAATATATATATAGAGAAATGAGATGATGCATGCATGGGCGTTGAATGATCAAAGGAAATTAATATAAATAGAACAATAAAGCTGAATATGTTACATAATTAAGGTGCCCTTTCACAGGGAATACTAAATTTGATAGGTATTGTCAAATTTATAAACTTTCAAATACATACTCAAAGGAGTTTAATAATTCTAATTATTTAATGTTGGCCTCTAACAGTTTCAACTTAAAAAGTAATTACTGGCAGTCCCAACTATTAACATATTTGCCTCCAATAGATACTGACTAACAAAACCCTAACATCGTCAGTCGCCGAAAAAACGTTTTTGGCCGGAAAATTCAACATTTTTGTCTCAAACCTCTTTGTAACCTTATTACGGACCTTTTATGAATCTTTTTCTAGTAAAAGCCTCAATTATTAAGTTCATCGAAGAACTCTTTTTTCGCCGAAAAACTTCTTTTTGGTCAGAAAACTCAACTTTCTAGTTGGAAAACTCAACATTTCGTCCAAACTTATTTGTAACCTTAGATCGGACCTTTAGGAATCCTTTTCTGGCCAAAAATGGTCTCCCGGTGACCGAAGACTAACGGAATTAGGGTTCTGTTAGTCAGGGTCCATTGGAGGCCAGTATGTTAATATTTAAAGTTGTAACTGTTGGCGCTCAATGACGAATAGTTGATATTATTAAACTCCAATATTCCATATTGAAATAAAAAACATAAATAAATGTCTAAATTAAGACAATCAATGATTTACATATTCTACGCTTAAAAAAGAAAGAATATAAAAATGTTAAAATTGGAGAAAGATGTTAAGCATGACGAAATCATAGCCCTAGTTGACGAAATTTGGGTCCAACAATTAGCCATAGTGGTTTACCATTTCATCGGGCTCGTCAAGACCCTTTCCGCCCATTGGTTATGGGCCTCGTAACTCCACTCACAACATAAGTTATGCTCTTTTTAAATTTGAGAATTTTCTATTATGTTTTCCTCTGGCTAGCTTGGCGAGGTAATAGTCTTTTAACTGTTGGATTAGCTCCTTACCATTTAATATTTTGGTTGCTGATTGTTTATGCAGTCTTGAAATGGTGGAAAACTGGAAGGATTCTCAGTTTTCGTTGCTACCAACATACAAGGAGCTAATCCCGGCTGGTTATAGAATATGGGTGTATAGGTAAATTGCTCAACCATCTTGAAAATGTGACAAAAAGAACATCAAAACACCCCCTAACTAACTAACTGTATATTGTATTTTGATACATAGTGGTGATACAGATGCGAATGTGCCAGTTACTGCAACAAGATTATGGTTAAGCAGTCTCAATTTGACGGTTAAGACCAAGTGGTATCCATGGTTCGTGAATGGCCAGGCACGTACCTAAATATATAATATGGATATAAAGTTTTCTTCTTTTTTTAAACTAAACACAACTATATGGTATATATGTCTGTAAGGTTGTTGTCACTAATAAAAGTACTAGAAAAAATATCATAGTTAGGGTTTATTGTTATATAATATTATAGTTAAAAGATATGGTTTGATGAGTTTTCTGTGTGATATCTTCATTGTACGCCTATTAATAATTCATAATTCCTCACGGAATTTCCGTTATCCTATAAACAGGTTGGAGGATGGACTGAAGTTTATGATGGGCTAACGTTTGCAACGGTTAGGGGAGCTGGTCATGAAGTCCCTTTGCTTCAGCCTGAAAGAGGGTTTCTTCTATTCGAATCATTCTTGGCTGGTAAAAACTTACCAAGGTGATGAACTTGTTGTATTGAAGTTTAAATGGAAATTGTTGTGCTAACGTATCACGACTAATTAAACTCTTGTGATGTTATAAGTTATAAGATATATAAAGTATTGCGAACGATCATTTTGTGGACTTGGAATACGATGACTGACGATTGATTTGATATGATTCAAACATAAAGTTTAACAATGAAAATGAATCATACCAATTCTAAAAGAACTCACAGAATTTGGGAGAATTGTCCTAGAACTCATAAATGTTTGCACTTCATGTTTCTATACTTGGTAGATCGAATTGCAATACCCTAACGTGGATGGTTCACATGCCACTACAATTAGAGATCAAATACTAAAACATACTTTCATAATTATTGAACGTGGTTGTCTAACACACCAAAATCATCCGGATAATCAAAAGATATAATTTAACAGTCCGTCACATCAATTATTGAACATGGTTGTCTGGCGCGACTAAGCTAATAATGTTGATGGATAACTAAAATAGGTTAATGAGGCGGACCATATTTGTTAACATCGATAAGAATCAAACATATAATGAGATAAGTTGTATCATATAGAGTAATACTCCTATAAAAACTGCAACAATTAATAAAAGTTCACCATGCACGTACGTCTGTCAATCTAATACACATAAATTTGAGTTAGGATGTGACAAACCTAGAATCACCAATACGTACTTTAAAAAAGCTGGTATCAACCAAGAATAA
Organism: Helianthus annuus; assembly: GCF_002127325.2. NCBI lineage: Eukaryota > Viridiplantae > Streptophyta > Magnoliopsida > Asterales > Asteraceae > Helianthus > Helianthus annuus. Next base: position 6,913,975 of record NC_035444.2, read on the forward strand.
CAAGATCTGCTATACAGATTGATCAACAACTTTATTTCAGAAACCCTAAAATACAAAACACTACTACGAATCACAAGACTCCTGATCACCTAAGATTATTGATATGATAATCTCCTAAAAACTCAAGATCTAACAGATCTTGTAACAACTCAAACTGATGAACAACGATGACAAGTACGAGTGTGTGTGAGAGAAAGTGAACTTCTAGACTGGTCTATATCTCTCTATATTTATGTGTAAATATAACCCATGATATGGACCTTGGACCGCAACACAACGAACACCGAATAAGTCCAACTTTATATCCAGCAACAAACCCACTATGTTCAGCTACAAGCCCATCCTTAGCCCATCCACCTTATGACCTGAATATAACCACAATAAACAAACAATGTATTAAAACCATGTTACATCTTTAGTTAATGAATTGTATTAACTATTTCAACAACCCCGTATTCATTAACGAAAGATATTAAACAACCTCAACTTATCACATAACTCAACATGTTGAGTTATGAGAAGTCCGTTTATAAAAATGTATGTGAATTGATTTCTAGATTCAACTCCCACAGTTTTAATGACCGCATTTAAAAAATTTCCTCGCAAGACAAACAAGTCCAGTTCAAAATGTTTCGTCCTTTTATATCACTTAGAATATTCAGTAACCACATAACCTCACATGTAACAACACACATGGATCTATACTCAGCTTCTGCTGAAGATCTAGATATTGTGCTTTGTTTTTTTGGTTTTCTACGACAACATGGAATTCCCAAGAAAGACACAACACCCAGTAACCGATTTCCTTGTATTAAGGCATTTGGCCCAATCTGAGTCGGCATATGCCCTCAAATTTAAAGTCTCACTTTTACTAATCAAAATACCCTTGCCAAGTGCCAGCTTTAAGTACCTTAACAATCTTAGTGCAATTTTTAGATGTTTTGACGCGGGCTTATGCATTAACTGACTTAGATAATGCACAACATAAGAGATATCCGACCTTGTGTTAGTTAAATAAATGAGTTTACCTAATAATTTTATATATCCAATTTAATTAGGAAAGTGTCATTGTTTTGACTACACACCATAAAAACAACATTATTTTGTTTTATAGAATTACTAACAGGTTTGCATGTAGATATGCCATACTTTAAAGTATTGATTCTCGGTATAGCCTGCCTGGTTTTCTTAATTCGTTTTTTTTTCATTTAGATGCATAAGTTTTCTATTGTTATGGTTTTTTTTTTTATTTATGAAAAACATAATAGATGACCTTGATGCCCAAAATATTGAAAAATTAACTTTTTTTTTTCACTCCCACTATTTTTAAATCCATAGTTGATCATGGTCTTCTAAAAGAAAATTATTTAAATGTGTTAATTATTGTTGTGATACATAAGAAAATTTTCAACCGTGACAAAAAAAAAAAATCCTATTTTATACTTTTCTAGGATAAGAAGTCATTCAACATTAAATAATCCATTCACACATATATATATATACACATCTATATATGTGTGAGTGGAGAGAGAGATGCATATTTGACTCTTTAATTTCTGCATATAAACTATAGAAAGAGAGGGGAGGTTGGTGGAATAAGAAGAAAGATAAAGGATATGAGTATCCTTGTTATTTGTCTGGTCTTCACTTCCATAATCACCAACACACTTTCATTAACTCAAGAACAAGAAAATGACCGAATTACCGCGTTGCCAGGGCAGCCGGAGGTGGCATTTTCGCAGTTTTCCGGCTACATTACCGTCCACAAGAAACAAGGTCGAGCCCTTTTCTACTGGTTAGTTGAAGCTGCAGCTCCCAATCCACTCCTCAAGCCTCTTGTACTTTGGCTAAATGGAGGTAATATTTTACTAAGTATTCCATGACATGCACTCTCATCCTATGATGGTTTTTTTTTTTTTTTTTTTTTTTTTTTCTAATCTTTATTTTTGTCTTTTCACATAAAAATTCAAAATACCAGGAAGAAACCATAAAGGAACCAACTCTAGTTCCGCTTATGAAAATATAAACCAAGTCTTTTAATGAAAATATTGTGAATAATCAAGGTTATATTCAACTGGAAAGATCTATCTAACCAATCATTTTGCAAAAGATATGTATTAAATAATACTATATTTTTGTAGAATAATTATTTTAAACATAAAACAAAATAAAAAAAATGGATTAAATGATTTGGTAATAATTAGTTATTTTTATGGCTACCTTCATGATTAACCTAATCCCAACCACAATTATTGTCTCACTTATCTACCTTACTATATCTATGATATATATGATGTGTATTTACTTCACCATATTCAATGCATGCTCTCCTCATACACCGAATTCTAATGGCTCAACAACATCCACATATTGTCTCATTTATCTACCTTATTATTTTTTATGTACATTACATCCATATACGATGATTAATAAAAGAATTTTATTTCCTTTTTATAATTTTTCATATCTCAGTATATCTATCAACAACATGAATATTTTACTAGGTCAGATCATTTGACTCAGATACTCTCTAGAGATGTTGTGACATATCTCATAGGCTGGTCCCGTATGATCAAGTACCACATGAGTGGATCTGATTCAATCCTCCAATAGCCTCAACATCATCCCCCCCCCCCCCCCACTTGCATACACACTTATGTACATACACATGCAAACCCTATTACACTACTCATGGGACTAAATACACACATCAATGCATCATGAGTGTGTTTGTGTGTATATATCTTCTTCATGGTGTGTTATCTTGTCAAAGTTTTTTTTTTTTTTTTTTTTTTTTTTTTTTTTTTTTTTTTGTGACAAATCATAATGCATGGTTAAATTACTCCTGGCAGTTTCTTTTGTGTTGGCCTACGCATGTGAAAATTTAAGGAGCATTAAAAATAGACAGTTTGTCTTCTTTAGTTTCAGAATAAACTATTATCACACTCAAAAGTCAAAGTGGTACTTCTATCTCTCTTACTCTCTTTGTCTCTATCATGGCCGGCCTGAGGGTGTTATTATATAATTTTTTTGTTTATAAACAAAAATCATGAATACTGTTTCACAGTTTTTCTATCTTTTTATGTTGAATATTTTCTTTGTTTTAGGTGGGGAAGTTGATGAAAAGATAGGGTATGTATCATATCATATTTATTTTTCTAAGTTATTATGTGGAGTAGTAAAGTGACCGGTCAGAATAAATAACCAAAATTTTTGAATTCAATCAAATTAATTAAAAGTAAATGATGGGTAGGTAGCTATGAAATAAATATGAGAATTTGAAGTAAGAATTGTCAGTAAAAAGGAAATTTTTTACCCAAACCGTGACGCCTTGTTCTATTAGCCAGTATCAGATTTTTGACAAATTTTCGTTATAAATAACTTTAAGGAGATGTTTTTTTTATCATATAATATTAATTTTCCTACATTATAAATAGTTTAGTTTAGGATATTTTACTTCACGCTTTATCCTCAAGTCTTCTCCAACGATGACAAAGCCACCGTCACTCGTTCACCACCATGGCACCTCACCTTCGGTCCACTCTAACAATTGAGTCGAACTTGAACACAATACAAACCCAAAAATCATATCAACCACATGAATAAATAGATAACACCCTTACATAAGTTTTCCTACATAGACACGAACAAAATTCATTTAATCCGAATATTTACTTTATTTAACTTTCATATTTTTATATTTTAATATTTTAAAATGTAAAGTTTATAACAAACATACAAAATAAAAGGTTATTAAGCTTAAACTATAAAACTTAATGCTCTTTGCCAATATTTTTTTAAATTTCTTTATAAAATACTCAATTTGTCTAACTTACAAAATAAAACCCAACCAGTTAGCAAGATGCTTTGTCGGACAAAATACTCAATTAGTCTAACTTACAAAATAAAACCTAACCAGTTAGCAAGATGCTTTGCCGGACATGGGTCTTTTTAGTTAAGAGGTTATAATAAAGCTCTCTTCTCTACTGCTTACTTACGACTAAAGGCTCCAATTAACTCCTCTTTTCTCTTTTTTTACAAAAACTAAAATTTTATACACAAAAAATCTAACAAATTATGTTGATTGGGGTCAGCGAATCCTCTTCACTCCCTCTCCCGCGTCTGCTGTGCCCCTGGCTAAACACGTCCATGGATTCAACCCGCAACTTGATTAAACAAAACCCGAAATTGTAAGGTTTCTATCTGATTCGTGTTGTAGTAGAAATTCACATCAAATCACATTCCCTCCCACTCTACCATGTAGGATCATGTCTTTGTTTTAAGATGAATATAATTGGCTATTAAATAAAAACGTGTTAAATTGTATTAAATTGTAATAGGTGGCTTATGGTGTAACTCTAAAAACTGGTTCACGTGATCCGGACCCGGTGAGTTATGTATGTAGAATTGATTGTGCTCACGTTAATATGTTTCTCATTTTCATAATATTAATTGTCTTGTAATCGTGTAACTTCAGCAACCAAAAAAATGGTTTTATTATTATTCTTTAAAAATAAGTAATATGAACATATTAAATTCATATGCTTGATATATAAATTGCAGGACCGGGTTGCTCATCAATAGCATATGGAGCATCAGAAGAAATTGGACCATTTAGAATTAACAAGAATGCATCTTCCCTCTCTCTCAATCAATATTCTTGGAACAAAGGTTTATTAACTTTTAATAACATTTCTAAACTATTTTTTATTTAAAATAATAAAAATTTTATATTCTAATATTAATCCTAGTATACATGAAAATTATACAGAGGCAAATATTCTATTTCTTGAGTCTCCGGCTGGTGTTGGTTTCTCGTACACGAATACAAGCTCCAACCTCAAAGACTCGGGTGACAAGAGGACGGGTAAATTTCTGTCGATACAAACTTGTTTTTTTTTTCAAGGATGCTTTCGATTGATAGAAGATGACCGTAGTTTGTTATTTATATTATTTTGTAGAGTACAAGTACATAGCCGCGTATATTAATTAAACACGCACATTATATTATAAATAATATATAGAAAAAAATAATTACAATATATGGTGTATGAATCTCTCTCATATTTTACTAAATAACTTAAAGTTGTACAATTAATGGTCCATAACGTCCAATTCATTATTGTGTTTCATGATGCAGCTAGTGATGCGCTAAAATTCCTCAAAAGATGGATGTCAAGATTTCCACAATACAAGTATAGAGAGTTCTACATATCTGGAGAGAGTTATGCAGGTAAGCTTATTTTAACAGTCAGTCATAAAAACCGAACTAGTTTTGAAACCGATGACTAAGTTATGACTTTTTAATAATTGGTTTTTGTGGTTTGGTTATTGTTATATGTGTATAAATAATTGAATTAACTAAACCGAAATTAAAACCCAACTTATGTGTTTTATCTTTTTAACATCTTATATTTCAAAAAGGTTGATATAATATTGTATAAATAACATATTAATTGTTGCTTATTATTCTTTATAAACAATAAAAAGTGCTAATATTTTATTTAACCCAGGATATATTTGGACCTATAAATTAAAATTTTAAGTTAAATACATCCACATCTGATCCAAAGCTGACGGTTAACCGAAACAATCCCATAATCTTTTCTGGTAGCCAAATTAAATACGACTATAACCAAACCAATCGGTTATGAGAATATGAAATATCAGTTAGTTATAGGTTTGGATTTAACGCATCAAGAAACCGAACCTCCCCATGTTGAAGCCAAGAACAAAATAATCATTATCCATTTTGGAGAGGTAAAATATATTTTCCTTATAACAAACCCATACTAACTAAATGTACTATTAAATTTTACACCAATGTTTACTACGAAAATAAATTTTTTTTTGAACGGCGACTTTTCTACAACAGGCGATAGATATCGCATCCACCACATCGGCAGGTCCACCACCCTACTCTGGCCAAGACTATGTTGTTTTAGCAGGGTTCACGCTTGCCATCAGAGTTTGGCTTGGCGCTTCCCGAGAAAATTTCCAACCTACTGCCCACCCGAAATACCGGAAGCGTGTAGTTGCACCCTCCACAAAAGTCTTAGACACTCTGGAGTAAATGCACTGTAATAGAAAACTCATGTGTGCTCTAACCAGGCCTTTGTTCCCATCATTGCATGACCACTGGGCCAAAGCCCAAGATCCAGAAAAAAAAAACATTTAAATCCCAATAAAGTTACCACTTCCTGAAAAAATAGGTTTTACCCAAAAGCCAAAATTGGGTCTCCAAAAGTCTAAAATATAGGTTTTACCCAAAAGCCAAAATTGGGTCTCTAAAAGTCTAAAATAATTTATTTCTGTTTTTTTTTTTACTCCTGTTTCTTTAATCTATTTTTCTCTCTTTTATAGGTCATTATGTTCCTCAACTAGCCCAGAAAATCCATAACTACAACAAGAATCACCATGATCCAATCATCAATCTTAAAGGGTTCATAGTAAGTCACATTCTTGTTAACATGCATCATCCGGTTGTACAACACAAGCACAAACACACTAAACCAAGTAACATTAAACCAACAAATGTACAACTTGTTGATGCAGGTAGGGAATGCCGTGACAGATAACAAATATGATAACATTGGCACAGTAGAATATTGGTGGACTCATTCAATTATATCAGACACAACCTACAAAACAATTAAGAATTCTTGCAATTTCACATCACCAAAATACAACGAAAAATGCGATAATGCGATAAACTATGCGTGGAATCATGAGTTCGGAGAGATTGACCAGTATAGTATTTATACACCATCTTGTAACAAATCATCAGGTAATGTTACATTAAGCAGGCTCAAGAACACGCTGGTGCGTAGACGCGTATCAGGATATGATCCATGCGTTGAGAGGCGAGCCGAGAAGTATTATAACCGGCCTGAGGTACAACACGCAATGCATGCTAATTACACAAGGATTCCATATAAGTGGACTGCTTGCAGGTAAAGATAAAATGTGATGTTGCATGCATGCATGGGTGTTAAAGATTTTGTTTTTCTTTGTAGTGATGAATTTCTTGAAAACTTAATATTGATTTTCTTTTTCATTTTATTTTCTAATAATTCATTTAACATATAATTATATTTTCTTTATTTACTTGTAATATAAAGAAAACTAAATTTACAAACCTGTTTATTTTTTTTCTTTTTCTTTTGTGACATTCTCTAATATAAACTATACTACAAATGAATTCTTTCACAACAAAGTATTTTGTATATTTACAAGATAAAGAATACTTTATTTGAAAAAAATCGCTTTTTAATATAATCTATATATCGGAAAATTGATTTTTAACAAAACTATGTATTTAGACTTGGGGAAGGTTAACGTATAATAATCTTTAACGTGTGATGCGTACAATATTAAATCAGGCATGTTTTAAAATTCAAACCCTAATCACGCATGAAAAAAAACACATAATCATGCATGAACAAATCAAAACTCACGTGTGGGGTAAACCCTAATCACACATGTTATAAAGAAAATTACGCACGTCATAACTTTCTATCGTACACATCGCACTTGGTTAAACGATTACCTGGAAACCAAATTACTTTTAAAAACTAGCTATAAACGCTTATTATTTTTCTGAACCAAATAATACTCTTATTTGCAGTGATGACCTTTTGGAAAACTGGAAGGATTCTCAGTTTTCGATGCTACCAACATACAAGAAACTAATAGCGGCTGGTTATAGAATATGGGTGTTTAGGTAAATTGCTCAACCATATATAAGGCTTGTTAATTAACACCACCTATTCCTAACTAACTACATGTTGTATATACATTGATACATAGTGGAGATACAGATTCGGTTGTACCAGTTACTGCAACGCGATTATCGTTGAGCCATCTCAATCTAACGGTTAAGACCCGATGGTACCCGTGGTATATAAATGGCCAGGTACTATATAATTGTATATATCATATATGTGTAATCACTACTAGAAAAGTGCCTACTTTGTGACAGCCAAGGTCATGATATGATTTTAATGATATGATGTAATCACTACTAGAAAAGTGCCTACTGTTGGTGTTAATATATATTTAATGATAACTTAACAGGTAGGGGGATGGACTGAAGAGTATGATGGGCTAACGTTCGCAACGGTTAGGGGAGCGGGTCATGAAGTCCCATTGTTTCAGCCTGAAAGGGGATATCTTCTATTCGAATCGTTCTTGGCTGGCAAAAACTTGCCAAGGTCATGATATATATGATTTTGTAGGGTTAAGTTATGATCAATCTGCAGGAAAAGAGAACTGTGGGTTGGTTATTTAAGTATGTAAGAATATGATTGCATTTGATTCAACTCATACAAGTTTATATGGAAATTGTAAGTGCTACTGATATATAAATGTAAGATGAACAATTGGAATACTGAATACTTGAATAGGATATCTCATGATGCCTTAATGTGCTACAAACCAAAACTAAAAAATAAAAATGAATCATGTTAGATTATTTTAGTGTAATTGAATTGAGTTGTTGACCAAAGTGTCTCATGATATACATCAAACAAGTTAGAAGAGTCCGAAAGTACAGGCTTGCTTGTGTTTATTATTGTTTAATTAATTTTCTGGAAATTGTATTAAAATTTCGGGATAGAATTTTGGCTCCAAATTAGAAGCAATGTTGAACTAAAATAGAATTTGCTATAGATACTTATTGGCCTAATTCAAAATTCTATATCTTTGGTCACAATGGCTTGTTTCATCTTCTTATATCAAATGGTAAAACTTTATAAGCACATATGAAACAACTCATTGTTTTTAAATAAAAATATATATTGTTTTTATATATAAATAATTATTGAAACTATTTCTCCATGTTTGTAGCTTTTTGATCCATTTTATATATATATATAGGGTAGGGTTCATGAGTGAACAATGATTTATTTGTGAACAAAATGAACTTATCCTGACCATTGATTTTGTAGATCTAGATTTTTTCTTTAGTGGCAAGATTGTAATTATCTTTTGTAACTTACATTTATTTTAATAGACACAAGGGTATAATTGTATTTTTCTATCTTCATTTAATTAATTGACTCTCTCCTTATTTCTCTTTCCAATTAAAAGAATATTTAATTAAATTCTCTATATTTTTTCTCTCTCACATATTACCTAACTTAATATTTGATAATTTAAAAAAATGCAAACATTATCAAATATTGTTCCATCTAGAACACGATTAAAAATATTTAATTACATTCTTTATACATATATGTATTAGATCAATGTTTGATGAAAAGACGTATAGTGGAAACAATATGTAGTAATACACAAGTGTATAAGTCTGGTATATATCGACATGCATACACTATGTACTTGAATAATACACAGGTGTATACTGACGTGTATATACATATGTACTTGAATAATATACAAGTGTGTAAATCTGGTTTATACCGACCCGTGGAAAAAAGATTTAATAATACACAAGTGTATAAGTCTTGTATATACTGACCTGTATACACATATGTTAAAAAACATAATTTAATTAGGTTTAATATTTAATGTTAAAAGGAACATAAGAGTTTATTTAAAAAAAATTATCCATTCAATCTCTTATAATTAATTAATGATGGAGAAATAATTAAAAATGAGAGAGAGAGAGAGAGTTAAGAGAGGAGAAAATTAAGGGATTTTAATTAAAAGTATTTGGCTAATTACCCTTTTAATCTAAAAAATGATCAAGGGTCAAGATTAGTTCACTAAGTTCACTCTCAAAAAGTTTTTCACTCATGATCCTAATCCTATATATATATATATATATATATATATATATATATAGAGGCCGGTTATCATACAAATGCTCTAATCCTACATTATATACGCTACAACAACAACAACCGTACGATCATCTCATTAAAAGCGCGTGTTTAAATAATTAAATTAATCAAAATAAAATTAGTAAAAGAAACCGCCAAGGTTAGAATCGTCCATAACGAGAACAAAACCCCTGATTATTAGCACACAATAACTCAAAATCATACCGTAAACCCAAAATCAAAAGCATTCTCCTTCTCCAAAACATCACCTGCTACTCTCCATTGCGATTACCTGCTACTCTCCATTGCGATTTCAACTACGATTCCATGAATATTGAGAAAAGAAGCAAAGCAAACAACGGCAGACCACAATCGAAGAAGATGAATCCAGGTATCAATTTACATTTGCGATTTAAAAATGTAATATACAGGTGCTTAAATATCAAATGCGATTTTGTTTGTTTATTAACGTTTTAACTAAACATATAAGTTTTATAACATTATATCTTGATAACAACATCAATTTTGCTAGGGTTTGTTACTGGTATATTTATTTGTTAGGTTTTGAATTTTTTTTGCATTTGTCTTAATGATACTGATGGATGTGCGATATCATATAGGGTTTTGTTGTGTTTTTTTTTTATATTTGCGATTTCATATGATAAAAGCTGGTATGTAGAAGGTTTTTTGTTTTAGGTTAAATTAGATTTGCGAATTCATATAAATGCAAATGCGATTTTATATCAGAAGTTAGATGTATTGTTTTTTTGTTTTAGGTTAAATTAGATTTGCGAATTGATATAAATGCAAATGCGATTTTATATCAGAAGTTAGTTGTATTGTTTTTTTTGTTTTATGTTAAATTAGATTTGCGAATTGATATAAATGCAAATGCGATTTTATATCAGAAGTTAGATGTATTGTTTAGGTAATGCTTATGTAACAAATGCGAAATCATAACACTTGAAAGCAAATTGATAAAACAAAACGTGCGAATTGATATCTAACACATGCGAACTAATGACTTGTTGTGCATGATTAGCTGACAAATGCGATTTTGTAAGTGTTTTTTAACTATAGCTTGCGGTTTTGTAGAAATAGAATCTGATGAAGACTTTGAAGGACCAATATCAAGTCTGATAAAAACTAAAAAGCATAGAAAGAGATTGGTGATTCAAGAAAGTTTAGAAGATGATGAAATTGTTAAACCACCCAAAAAAAAAGAAAAAGCATGAGAAGAAGGAAGATAAAAAAAAATCAAAGATAGTCACAAAAAAACATTAAAAAAAGGGGCAACAACCTAAAACAGAACATAGGGAGTTCTTCAAATACAGCAATGAAGCAATACTACTGCGATGTCAACCTAACTCATATATGGATATTGTTAGAAGATTTTCAAAAAAACAGCTTGATGATGTTAGGGATATGGGGTTTGGAGCTATTCTTGATATCAACATCAACCATATTTCAACACGGTTGGCATATTGGCTAGCCATAATTCTTGATATGAATTATTGAAATCAATTATTGAACTGAATTATTTGATTTCAATAATTGAAACACAGTACAAAAATAAAAATAATTACTCATAAAAGAATGCGAAATCAAAAGCTGCAATTGATAAAACATCTTTAAAGTTTGCGAAATCTAGAATCACATTTGCGAAATTATATACCAAACTTTATTGTGTGCGAAATGAGTATATTTAAACATGCGAATTTATGCAACCTATCCATTCCTTTACTAGTCGGTTTATTTTAACACATCACATGCGATATATAAAAAACACATGCGATATAGTAACCCAACAATTAGTTCCAATAAAAACTTAACTTCTACCTCCGATTATAAATATAATAATAAAAAAAATTAAAATAAAAAAAAACCCCCAAAACTTAACTAAATGACGATTCAAGAAATCTCTGCAAAAATGGCCGTTCTGTGTTGAATCAATCAATGAAAACCCCGCAATCGAAATCGTTCTGTGTTGAATCAATCAATGAAACCCCCGCAATCGAAATTGATAAAGAAGAATACTTATATAGAACGGTTATGAAACGAACACCAAAATTGACGGGATTCAATGATTAGCTGTCGTAAAAATGATAGAATAGAATGTCTGATATACCCTTATTTGTAAAAATTGAATCAGGACACGTGTATGGCTGTAGTTGTAGCGTACATAATGTACGATAGTGGGATTTGTATCATACTCTTTACCTATATATATATATATATATATATATATATATATTATAAATTTACAACACTCTTATGCATTGGGTAGTTGTAAAGTGGGCTTATATGGTTTGTTCTTTTTTTTTACCACGTCTTTACTAATGTATCCATCTCTTCTATTTAGGAGACATCTGTCTCATTGAGGGTTTAAACCCCCTTTTAGGTGAAACACCTCTTCATTTTCAACTCAACCCTTTCTCTCAGATCTCCTTCTCTCTCTGAAACTCTCTCTATTGGTTGCATATATTCTTCGGCAACTGTTTATGGCTCACCGTTTATGGACCTTACGCCGTCTTATTTTGTAGAGAGAAAGACAACCATCGGGTTTCTAGAGAGAAACGAAGCGAGAAGGATGTTGGGTTTATGTTGACGGCAACTTTCCGAACATCCAAGGTGGCGACGGTCATGTGTGTTCTTCAATATGTCTCTTTTTGGTAACTCCTTAATGCAGTGTGATGTTGTACCCCTGGCTTCTTTGGTGCTTTGGTTATAAGATACATGCCTCTTTTGGGGTTTTAAAAACATAATGGGTGTTGGGTTACTGTTTTCGACGGCTATCCGGTCCTCTATGGCGACGGCGTACCTTTGCGGCCTTCTATATATCTCTCTTTGTTGTGTTTGACTCGATGATAGTGAGCTCAGCCGCATCTAATAGGTTTATAGCTCGATGTTATCGGTTAACCGAAACATTTTTTAGGTGTTGAAACTGATGATTACCTTGTGTTTTCTTCGTAATCCAGGCTATGATGACGCTCCACTATTTGGCGTGGCAACTTATGTTGTAGCCAGATGTTAGACCATGGGGTATGGTGGGGCTTGGGTTGGGCATTGGTTGACACGTGGAATGGGGTGGCAGACATGGGTAAACCCACATTCAACACGGTATGGTGGGGCGTGGGTTTGGTGGGCTTCGTGGGCTGACCCAATATTATTTAAAAAACAAATTTAATTTTTTAATATTTTTAAATAAAGAAAATTACAAAAAAAAAATTCCTAACTTTTATATTTGTTTTTTATCTCTTCTCTCAACGCCAATACTAGTTCTAACTCGTCACCCTGTAGGTTATCAATCGGCTGGGATAGAATTTTCAAATCATCCCGTCTTTGTTTCAGTGCATCTCTAGCTTCTTTGCTCCTTCGTATTTCGGCCCTTTGTTGTTGGAATACATTGAATGTATCCAACTTGCATGAAATGTCATCCAACTGATCGCTGTATATTCCCCTACGCGAGCCACAACTCCCAGCTGAAGGCGATACCGTATCAGATCTAGATTTTTGAGCACGCCTTCTTGAGGCATTTCTTCCATGCTCAGGCCGGTTTGGGCTTGGCGAATCATCCAAAAGGTCCTCAAACTCTTGATCTCGTGCATCATATTGGGCTTGGGACGAGGCCCTTGACCTTTTACTAGACGAGTTAGTTTCGCTACCAGTGGGGATAGTCGCCCACTTTGGATGGATTTTCCAATGTCCCAACAATGCATGAAACGGAAGTCGATGTTCATATTTGATTTGAATGCATTTACTGCATTTGTCAAAACGTCGGCTTCGGTTTCACCACTTTTAGGGTTTTGCTTTGCTTTATTTAAAAAACCACTAAATTTTGTAAGTTGGGAGCTTATCTCGCTCCACTTTGAGGATAAGCTATCGTTTTCACGATAAGTCCCCTTACCCATTTCTTCATGGAATAGTCTACTAACCGATTCCCACAGGGCGGTTCGATGTTGCGAATTTCCTATTTTAATAAAAAATATTAATATATTACAAAGTTATATAAAAATAACCATTCCATTAATATAAACAAAGGTTAAGAATACCTAAAGTTGAATGTTGAGATTGTTCACACCAAGTCCTCGCCAATGCAACTTCTTCAGCATAGACCCATTTTTGTTGTTTTCGTTTGGCGGTTTCAACTACTTTATCCTCCTCGGTTTTTTTCTTATGACTTCTCTTTTTGATGGGTTTCGATGCGGAAGGACCATGATTGGGTGGTTGAGTTTCGGGAACGGTTTCGTTTTGTGAAAGGTCGATGGAGGTTGGTGAAAGGTTGATGGGCGTTTGTGTAAACGGGGTAGGTATCGAATCATCGGAGTGTGAGAAGTTAGTAAATACACGATTCCCGAGAAGCGATGCATAACTCGCTTCATGGGGCATAGAAAGTGTATGAAAAATGGACGAGGAATTGGACGATTGGGTGGTGGGCTAGGATTAGTTTCTTGGAATGCATACGGGTTGGTCGGGTCATAAGCACGGTTATAAGGATGCATTTTTTCATATTGTAGAAGGAGAATTTGAAGATGTATAGAAGATGTGGTTGAATGTGGTAAAAATGGAAGAAAAATGTGAGTTTTATAGTGAAAAATGGAAGAAAAAATTATTTTTTTTTAATATAGCCGTTGGCTAACGGCTAGCCCAACGGCTATTTTCTTTTGGCCATTCACAAACCAACATGTCAACTTGCTCCCCCGCCCTACGCCCGGCTTGAAACCCAAGCCCCAAGGGGCCACGCCCCAACCCAAGCCCACCCGGGGTGGTGCCTTGGGTGTTTTCCCCCAACCCACGCCCCAACCCAAGCCCCATACCCCACGACCTTAGTAGTGGAGATCTGAGCCTCGATCTGTAACTATTATAACTTTGTGTTTTTTGGTTTTGGGTCTGATGATTGTTAGGTTGAAGGGTGTGGGGTCATGGTTGGATCATGATTCGTCACGTAGGAACATAAATGGAAGATTACACCACCCTCTCCTTGATTGATGGTGGTTGGCGTGGATTAAACCCCGATTACCACGGCCCTGCATTTGATAACTTTAAGACAAAAATGTATTAAAATAATAAAGGGGACAATGGTTTGGGTCATGACCATACCCTTAAGGTAGTGATTTTGGATGATGGATTAAAGATGAGTGACATAGCGTCTATGTAAAGTGTCATCGTGGTCATAATCACACCCTTTAGCTTTACTCGGTCACTAGCATTGTCAAAGATCAAGAATATTTGTTTACTTTTGGGTAATGTCAAGGAAAGAGAAGTAGAGTCCAAGATTTTGCAGTATTGTATATTAAGATAAGATTTTCTTTCCTTTACAACAAGATTCTTTTAATACGTTTGAGATGATTTGTGTTTGTAATGGATTTTGTTTTCTATTGTTGATACTAGCAAATGAGTATATTAAAAGTGGGAACCCAAAATCATTGCTAAAATCATGCTTTGGATTTGCAAATAAATGCGTAAGGAAAGATAGAGCTATGTCTGTACATTTTGGTGTTGGAGAAAAGCAAGAAACCATGATTGAAGGGAGAGGGTTAGTGGTGAGAAGGTGTGGTGTTGTCATAAAATGGGGAGATGTTGGGATGGTATATCAACACATAAAGATACTTTGGTTAATATGAATGACCAAATGAGACGACATTTCGTAAAATAATGCTATGCTTTATATAAAAATGTTATGTTTGTCTACAGTTTGAGTAATGTGTTAAGAAATAGTGAAGTTTCATAGAAATATCACTTAGAAAAAAAGTGTTGGTAGTCGTCCATGATTACACATTAGATGTCACATATAATAACGACATTATATAACATTTTAATTCTGATCCACATAAAGCGGGGCAACTAGATTAGATGTCGTAACAATAAGTATGACGCGTAACTGTGTCATAATTGCACAATAAGCACAATAAGGATGCCTCATAAATTCGTAACTGTATCCAATAAGGATGCCTCATAAATTTGTATATGCCACGTCTTGATTTGTAAGCCCTAAGCCTTATCTCATCCCAAGATGCTAATAGGAATAACATTAACGCTTGGTTTCTCCTCATGTTCAGTTAGCACCTTCCTAAGGGGCGCTTCTCCCTTGAACTCCTGGGTTCGTATGTGTTTAATTATAACCATAACAATCTCAAACAAACGTGTACTTCACCCCTCCTATATATTAATTTGATTTTGATTTTAGGTATATCAAGGGTCGTCCCTGAGAATTTGGATGTCATGTGCGACTAGTAAAAGTGGGTCATTAAAATAGAACCTTATACGCGCACACACACCTAATAAATAAGTAACTGGTTACGCCAATTAGTGTAATAAGGTGTTTCCCTTCAAGTGGTGTGATTTCTAGTCTCTTTGTGGACATTAATGTAAAATTTAAATGTAGATTTAGTAAGTGTGTGTTTTTGTCGTTTATGGTACCAAAAGGTTGTGAGTGATTAACATTAGGGTCGTATGATGTACATTTCAAGCAACAATTACATATAATATATATAGGTAGAGGATCCTGTAAAAAGTGCTCAAAGTGTGAGAAGTGTAAGAAGTGTATTATAACACTATATATAATACTATATAACACCATATAAACACCGTATAACAATATGTAACAACATATAATACCATATAACACTATGTAACACTATATATCATTATATAACAAATATAACACTATACATCTATCATAGACATGTTATCAGACAACCTATAGTGTTATATCTATACTACTTTATAAAGCATATCCAAAGGACTTCTTAAAGTCATAAAATTTCCTTTAAAACACCCCTAAAGCATGGTTTACAACCCTCTAAAGCACATTATAATTTACAATCCCAATTATACCCTTCACTAAAAAAAAACACACGGGGTACAACATCAGATGCATAATGTACTACTCATTAAAAAAAAACACGGTATCACTCTCATTAGGGTTTCAGATTTCTCATCTCATTCCTATCCGCCTCCCCCTCTCTCTCTCGGCGATCCAGAAACCCCAAGCTCTCTCTCTCGGAGATTC
The DNA here is from genome assembly GCF_002127325.2 of Helianthus annuus. Lineage (NCBI taxonomy): Eukaryota > Viridiplantae > Streptophyta > Magnoliopsida > Asterales > Asteraceae > Helianthus > Helianthus annuus. Next base: position 6,930,769 of record NC_035444.2, read on the forward strand.
AGAAACCCCAAGCATTCCTACCACTCGACAATCGTCAGGTAAGCTTAAATTGTTGATTGTGCAATTGAGCTTTTAGATCTAGGCTTTCTCTGTGACACCAGATCGATGATTATCTCTCTATCTGACACCGGATCTGTGTAGTATTTCAGACATGCGCTGCGTTCGTCAACGATGGTGGGTGTGGGTGGAAGATGATGACGTTGGTTGGTGGCCAGATTGGTACCATCCTTACCAGATCTACCTTTTTGTTTGGTATTTGTGTAGTTTATGTTTATACGCTGTTAAATTTCATGTATTTATGTTAGATCTGCGAAAAATTTTCAGATCTGTGTTGGTTCTGGGTTTTTATAATGTTTTGTGAACTGAGTGATAAAATTTTCAGATCTGTGTATAGATAATGTGAATGGAGTGATAAAATTTTCAGATCTCATACCGTCGTAGCGACCGAAGATGGTCTCTCTTTTTCTTTTGGGTGGAATAAACACGGCCAGCTTGGTACAGGCTCAACAAAAACGGGTGAGCTCACCAAACTACTTGTTTTATCGAGACCATAGTTTTTAATTATTTAACCCCTAAATAACCTGATAACTAAAAGCAGAATCTATTTTTTTTTTTTTTGTAGAATTTGAGTTAGACCCAGTCCGCTGTTTGGTAACTGAAGTCACAAAGGTTGCTTGTGGAGCAGACTTTACTGTTTGGTTGACTTCTGATGAAGGTGCTTCTATACTGTATGGTGCACGTATTTTTGTTCATAATGTTAGTTTGATATATGGTAAATTAGACCAAATGTAACTTGAATTTACGTTGTTTATGGTTTCTAGAACTGCTGGACTTCCATAGTATAGTATGGTCAACTTGGACATGGATCTGACATGGAGGTAACATTTTTGTCATAGTTGTCTTCTTTTTAGTTATTTTCATTTAAAATTATAATGATTATGAGATCATAATTTTTTTATCTTATTTTCAGTATAATACTAAAGATAGCTCTGCTACCCGCTGCAATATCTTCTTTTGCGGACGAAACCATTGTAAACATGGCGTGTGGATCAAATCACACAGGTTTTTAACTTTTTATATTAATCTTGTTTGTTTTTATTCTTCTGTATCTAATGTGGTTGTGTTCAGTTGCTGTGGAGTCAAAGGGCTACGTTTACACATAAGCTTTCTTGCACTCTTGTTACCAAATATTGATGAAATGAAAGGTTTTGATGATTAATTGATGTGGTTCCTCATTACTAAACACTTTCTTCGTAAATTTGTTCTAGGTGGGGCTTTGGAGGATATGGAAGGTTGGTACTTCTTATTTTAAGTACCGTTAGTAACTTATTTTTACCATCCCGTTACATTTTAATTTTATTATACAATATAAAATGATACAGGCTTGGGAATAGAGAGCAAAAGGACAAGTTTACCCCTCGTCGTGTTGATGTTTTCACCAAGCATAATGTTTTACGTCCAGGTGCAGTCGTTTCTGCTGGTTCTGCAAACTCTACTGTTACTGGTGGTACGCGCTTTTGTTATTTGCATCTTGGACAAAATTTAATGGTGATCGTTTACGTTCTCTTGGATTGAGTGGCAAATTTGTAATTTCAGGTGCAGGGCAGATGTACATGCGGGGCAAGATTAAGAACACCGGTGATGATTTGATGTACCCTAAACCGCTCTTGGATCTCAGGTTTCCACCTTCTAGCTATCTGATTCTAAGCATCACACACGCATTTTCAAAACGTGCATACAAAACACGTTAATGTTTTTACATCGTGTGATTATTATGTTATCGTGCAGTGTTGCATGTGGTTTCGCACATTCTTTGGTGGTTGTGGACCGAACAAATGCCGATGATCAACTTGATCTGGTAAACCGAACTTGTAACTTAGAATCATTTTATTCCAACTATTTTTTTTAATATTTACTGGAATACGTCACCGGTTCTGTGCAGCTTGAAATTTATGATGGTGAAGGCGTCGAAGAACCTAGGGCGGAACTATCACCCGCCAAACAAACAAAAAAATGAGCTGCTGCTGCAAAAACATCCAACAAGAGGAAGAAATCCAAAGAAGCTTTTAATCCAGAAGACGAAGAGGAAAACAACAATGAAGAAGACGATGATGATAGTGACTCAGAAGCTAACGTTGTTGCTGAAAAAAAGAGTAAAAGAGGCGGGAAGGCTTCTAGCAGAGGCCATGGAAGAGGCCGCCCTCCTGCTGCCAAAAAGGAGGATGGTGGAGCTGCATCGGCTAAGAGAGGAAGAGGAAGACCAAAGGCATGAGCTGACCTTGGGGTGTATGTGGTTTATAATGTATCGTGTTCACTAACTTTGTATTCTGATTCACTTGGTATGTGGATCGAACGTGAGCGAGCTAACAGTTTATAATCTATCTTTGTTACTACTAATATCATGGATGCAGGATCTGTAACTTGTTCTCCAGCACAAGACCAAATTCTTCAAAGAAAAAGTTCTAGAAAAAACGTAATTTCTGTTTCATAAGTAGGGCTTTTTGTTTGGTTGAATCGGTTACTGAATTAGGGTTTTGTTTGTAGTTGGATAGATTCATACTGAATAGATCAGCGATGGATTTTGATTACGCGCATTGCATGCTAACACAGTCCAAAAAGGTAAGGAGAATCCGATTGCAAGCTCACCGGCGAAGGAAGCGTACAGGAAGTGGTTGGTGGACAGCCTCAACATGAACAGAACCAGGATTTACTGGTGGTACCGTGCATTATTAGCTGCATTTTTACCTACTCCAGTCTGGTACCGGATATTCCTTCCTAAACAAAGGATATGGGAGTCTTTTTTCATCTTTGACCACAAGGTTACATTTGAGTTTCAAGCTTACATCAATAGTTGAGAAGTTATTAGTTGCCAATGTTTCAAAAGCAATTGCATTTGTTATCTTTTATACTATTTGGAGTAAATAAATAGTGTATGTCATCTTTATCTCAGGTTGGATACTTGTGGAGTGCATGGAATGTGTTATCACCAAAGGACATCCATTTTTGGTCATATGCCACACAAGAACATGTATAATGACGATAGAAATTTACCTAAAATCCATATTAAAAGCATTATTATACATAAAGGTTATAATTATGTTGCAAGTTATTGAAATATGCATAGTTTATGATTCTTATAAATCTGGTTTCAAAATGTATTTTTTTTATTTGTTTTGTAAATCACATTTGGATGTTGTGTTCTTTCCCAAAAGTGCGGAGGGCATTTAGACTTTTCAACAAGAGGGTTGGCATTATGAGCCGAACCTCCCTTCTGAAAGAAATTACTTATGAACTATGTTGGCTTTTCTTCATTGCTTACAATTAGTCAAACATAGCTATTTGTATTCAAATTATCAATCGAAGAAGTAATATATCTCTAATAATAGTTAAGTAATATATAATGGTTGTGTTTTTCCCTTTAATTTTTTTTTCGTGTAAATCGACAATATTATTCCACACGAAAAAGAACAATTACAAAGCAATGGCAGGTAGTCGGGTAACAAGTTGTATTACTTTATGATAATTAAGATATGTGCTAACCTTTCAAATTATTTTATTATTTATAAACTTTAACCAATGGCATGTGGTTGAGTAGAATATGCCAAGCGTTACGTAACTACAAATATTTTATTAGAAATATAGTCTACATTTGTGCTGCACATCTACATGGGGTATGACTTTCTGACAAGAACACATAACACGAGACGAATTTAACATGGAATTTGCGAGTTTAAGTTTAGTCTAAACAAGTCGGGTTAGTTTTAGGTTATACTTATATGACTGTGACATTAAATACCCATTGCAAATTGTCGCCCCTGCAGCAAGTGTTGTGTTTTCCATTGTATCACGAATTTGGTTTTGGTATAACTCAAAACCGAACCTCCTCGTACATAGCCCTAAACTCACCAATCTAAGTGACATGTTTCCCGCCGCATCGCGCGGGTAAACGGCTAGTTTGTTATATAATGATATATAGTGTTACATAGTGTTATATGGTATTATATGGTGTCACATATTGTTATACGGTGTTTATATGGTGTTATATAGTATTATATATAGTGTTATAATACACTTCTTACACTTCTTACACTTTAGGCCCTTTTTACACTATCCTTACCCAATATATATATAATAAAATTTAAATGTAGATTTAGTAAGTGTGTTTTTTTTGTATACATGATTAGTAAACAGAGAAGGCAGATAAAAATTAAAGCTTGCGAAGTGGTTAGTGCACATACAGGAGAGGGAAATGACCCAGATTCGAACCTCAACCTACCCTAAATGCTCGTATATATGGATTTTAAGTAGGTTTTTCAATATTATTTGAATAAATTCAACTAAATAGCTTTTAACAAATTTTAAAATTCTTTTTTTTTCCTTTTACTGTCTATTAAAGTTCTTTCATTATTTAACTTAAAACTTTCTTTTAAATTAATATAACTAAAAATAATAATTTTATATTTTAATTGATTTTCTCATTATTTATCTAATTGTTTTTAAAACACTGAATTGAGTTATTATAATATTGTTGAATATACCTTAACCCGTACTTTTATAATCTACGTTTCGATGTGTAATGCCGAGCCTCGCACGGTATAATAGTTACATACGTTAACATGGTTTTTATATATATAGCTATTTTAAATACATTTCTTTTTTATAAAAATTGGTTTTCTTTTTAACCTTAAGCTCATACATTCACTAAATCTATTCCTAAATTTTACATCAATATTCGGTATGGACTAAAGTTTGCACCACTTGAAGGAGAAATACTTTACTACTCGTTGGTACTATGATGCGACAATCATTTTGTATATAAATTGCTTTCTAATATATACAAAAACGATTTTTCTCTATTTAGATTTAGGAACTTTTGATTTTTCTTCTATTGTTGCGTAGGTTAAGGACTAAAGACTAGGTGTGGTGGTACATTCATGTGAGATGGGACAGAAGACATTTTAGTTTGAAACTAGAATTACGACCCGCCGCAATGCGGCGGGGATTCTTTAGTTATAACTAAGTCGATTTAGGATGCGCACGTTATGTTGAACCTTTCAAACGGGAAAAAAATAAACGATGTAAAAACGTTCACCCACACACGTACGTTGCGTCGTGTTAACTCGCAAAATTTAGAACGAAACGTAAAAACGTTAAACTAAAGACGCACGTTTCGATGTGTTTAGTCACAAAATTTAGAACGAAGCATAAAGCGAAAAATTTGCGGAAAATGAAAATTATAAAGGGCCAAAGTTGAAAGTAAAAAAGATTGTGAGCATAGATTGCAAAAGATAAAAAGTTTTATGTTAAAAGTAAAAAAAACAAATAGTTTTGCGTTAAAGGTAATTTATGAAATACATTTGAGTGAAAAGTAAAAAAATCAATTTTTTTTTAAAAACCCTCAAAGCCAAGGTTACAACAACCATATGCATAACCATTTTTTCTTTGAAAAACTCCCAAAGCCAAGATTACAACACATCAGTAAAAAAAATCAAAGTGGTTAAATCGCAAAAGATGGAAACTTTTGAATTAGAAGTGAAAAATCAAATTAATCAAAGGGGTTAAATTGTATAAGATGAAAACTTTTGAATTAGAAGTGGAAAATCAAATTAATGAAAGGGGTTAAATTAACAAAGATTAAAACTATAAACTTAAATTGTCAAGATTAAAACTTTAAGGTTAAAAATGAAACAAAAATTAAAACTTTAAACTTAAATTGTCAAAGTTTAAAACTTTAGGGTCAAAAAGGAAAATTTCAATTTTTTTTTGAAAAGCTCCCAAAGCCAATTGTACAACTCTCATATGCATAACTTAGTTGCTTTTTAATAAGGTTATAATAAGTTTATGATGATATAAGATAGTGGTAGAGTGAGTTGTGGAGACTCAAGTTTAATCTACTTGTGTCACTTTGATGAATAAGGTAATGCTAGATAGAGTCCAGCCTCTTTGCAGTGGTGTCAGGCTTTATCCTGAGTCAACGCGGGTTTTCGTCCCACCATGTGTTACGCCAAAGAGTTATGCTCTTGTGGTAGCACAACGACTGTCAAGTGGCAGTCGGTGGTATGGTTTCTCGGAAGGAACGCCAAAGAGTTATGCTCTTGTTAACTAAAATTTTGTTATGTGCTATTTTTTAGATCTGGTTTGAGGTGACATAAAGATTATGATAATTTTAGAAAAGGATGAAAATGAAAGAAATGTCTTTAATAGAAATGTCTCAATAATACAAGGGCTAGAAAGATCCCTTTGTTAATTTTATTAGATGCACCTTCCTCCACTACCACTTGTAGTTGTCACAAGATAATATTACCCAACCAGAAAGTTGAAGAATTGACCTCTATCTTCCATGGTTGTAGCAAAATTACTCTTTTACCCTTATAGACTAGGAAAAGGGTATCCCTGCAATATAATAAAGAATTAAAGACCAAAATCCAAATGAAGGAATCTTTGAATTCAAAAGGATGAAGTGTTGGTCAAAAATGTAATTTCACAAGGTTACCTATGGAACCCAGGCCTAAAAACAAGGTACTACCAACAACTGCAACACATCAGAAAAGCACCTCTCTCTTCAATCTTATCTTCATACCCTTTCTCTCTCTAGAAATTTTTATTTTAAATAAAAAAATTTAATATTTTTTCCTGCTTCTTTCTGTCTTGTATTGTATGTATAACACAATTACAGACAACACCCTCAAGAAATGGAAGAAAAATGGAAGCTTTTAAAGAAGAGTTCACACACACCACTCATCCTCTCTGTCTCTCTAATGGCCCATTTGGACCAAAAAAATGCATGTAAAAAAAAAAAGTCTTGAAAGATGAGAGAGAAGGAAAGAAATGATAGAGAGAGAAAGAGGGAAGGTGTCTTCAAATTCTAACCAAACCCACCTCACACACACAGTCACCCACACACACACACACAAAAACAAATCTCACACACACACACATACATATACACAGACCAATTAATTATCATTTTCTTCCACAAATACCCTTCTGCAAACCCCCAAAATTCTCCATCTTCATCACTCCATTGTCCACCAAACCAATGGATATGTGTGGGCTTTTTGGGCATTTTTATTTGGTCAGTTTCATCAACATCAACAGAGAAAACAGGAAAAGCAAGAACCTTCACCTTCTCTCCCCCACACCCATTAATCTTTCTTTTAAAGACTTTCTTCCCCACACCCCTCTTCTTCTTTCTCCTCTTATCTACCTTTCAAGACTCCATTTTTATTCAATATTTTTCATCAAAATTGCATCTTTTGTATCTTTTCTAACTGGGATTTTCAAGAAAGTTGAGATCTCATGAGTAAGAAGATGAAAGGGGTTGCTTTTGATCCGTCTCCTTATGAGGATGTTAGGGCAAGATTTAAGCACCAAACCCTTGTTCAAGATTTTCTTGAGTTGCAACAGGTATCTTTTTTTTTTTTTTTCATTTTATGCTTAAAGATTTGATCTTGGGTTATGTTTTGCTTGATTTCCTTTTGGGTTTTGTTGTTTTGATCATATGTTGTGATTTCTTATATGATTCTTGATGTTTCTTGATGATCTTTATGCCATCTTGTATATGGGTATGCATCAGAATAGATCTATTGTTTTTTGTTCAAGATTTATAAAAAAGATTGACCTTTGATCTATGTTTTGAGTCTTTTGACATGAATACCTGGATGTATTTTAGGGTTAGGGTTATGATCTGAACTGGGATTGAAAGATGGAAAAAAAAATTGTTTAATAATTTGCAGAATTTTCTTTGAAAAAAAATCTTGTTTGATCTCTCAATTTCAAAAGGGTATTTGTATAAAATCTTTTATGATCTTGTACAATCACTGGATTTATCTCTTTTTAAGTAGGGGTGCAGCCGAGCCCGAGCTCGAGAGCTCGACCAGGCTCGAGCTCGAGCTCGTTTAACATATGAAAGCTCGAGCTCGGCTCGTTTAACATATGAAAGCTCGAGCTCGAGCTCGTTTAACATATGAAAGCTCGAGCTCGTTTAACATATGAAAACTCGAGCTCGAGCTCGGCTCGAAGGTAATTTTTCAAGCTCGAGCTCGGCTCGGGCTCGACTCGTTTAGTATTTTTTAATTAATTTATATTAATTATAATTATAATTATTATTATACATATAATTTAGTTATTTTTTTATATTTATATAAATGGTAATTATTATTATTATATAAATATATGTTTAATATATTAGTAAAAAAATATATAAATAGAAAGCTCGATTAGGCTCGGGAGCCGGCTTGAGCTCGATAAGCGAAGCTCGGACTCGTTTACTAAACGAGCTTGTTTTTAGGCTCGGGCTCGAGCTCGTTTAAGCTCGGCTCGTTCGAGCTTTTTTTCGAGCCGAGCTCGAGTAACTCGCGAGTAGCTCGGCTCGTTTGCACCCCTACTTTTTATAGTACCAAAATCTTGAAGTTACCATCATATTTATTGTTGAATATTATTCTAAATTTACAGGAAACAGAGGCTGCAAGAAACCAATTGGAGGCAATGAAGCAAAAGAAACAAACTTTAGAAGCTGAAGTTAGGTATGGCATCACCTTGATAATTATTTACAACGTATTTTATATAAATTCCGAATTCTAGAAATTTAAATGTTCGTCGAGATTACGGTTCTTGTTCTTTGTTATTCCAGGTTCTTGAGGCGTCGACGCAAATTTTTATTGAAAGTGAGATCATCAACTTCACAAGAAGTGATTTTACCGAATATAGAAACAACCCAATACAGGAAAAGCAAGAAGGAGAAGGTTAATAACCCGAAGAAGGGTGCGCCTTTGACGAATTTGCCCCCGACTCCAAACGTAATCCAGAGGGGGAAAATGTATACCAAGAAGAAAAACATTACTAATAATGAACTACCTAACGCGGTTAACTTGGGAAGAAATGTAAATTTGTATGGTGTCGATCTAAACCAAAGGGTTATAGGGAACAATTCGTTTCCAGCGACCGAATTTGTTCAGAAAGAAAACGGTGTTAGTGGTGAGAAACCGTTGGTTCAAGCGCGTGCTCCTATATTCGACTTGAACCAGATATCAGTAAGTTTTGCTAAACTATAATGAACCATGGAACTAGGGCTGCAAACGAACCGAACGTTCAGCGAATAGTTCGTGTACCGTTCGGCGGGAAGTTCGTTTGTGAAGTTAAATGAACGAACATGACCAGAGGCCTCGGTCGTTCATTTATGTTTGTGAACGTTCAGTAACGTGTTCGTTTATGTTTGTTTGTGTTCGATAGTTCATTAGTGTTTTTAGTTTTATATTTTATTTAAATACTTCAAGATTTCGTTCATGAACGATTGTTTGTGTTCGTTTGTTTCCATATGTGTTCATGAACAATACATGTACAGTTCATGAACACATATATTTCCTTAACGGTTCAGTTCGTTTGCAGCACTACATGGAACTCTTTATGGAACAGTTTTTAAAGTTTTCTAACGCTATAATATCGTATTTTTTCAGATGGAAGAAGAAGAAGTGCAAGAGAGCTTTGACGATCAAAGAAAAGAACAACAGAATGATTTAATGCTATCGGTTTGTAGGAACGTTGGCGATGGTTCAACGAATCGATCAGGGAAGAGGAAGATCTCATGGCAAGATCCTGTGGCTTTGCGCGTATGAACCAAAGGTTAATTAGACGGATTAGGTTAATCCATAATTATATACTTCAAGACAAAGACTATGATCTTGAGTTGGTAATCGGTTTCGGTTGTGGTTATGTTGATATTTTTTTTTATAGTAAGTTTATGGTTTTAAACAAGTTTGTGTAAATAAAGGTTTGTGGGATTACTGATTTTTATTTACTTTTTACAATTTATGACAAGACAGTATGAAATTATGAATGATGAATATAATCATGTATGTGCTGGATCAATAATGTGTTTGATCTATTTGGCTGGATAAACAAGAACATCTTTAGCAAGATTTTGACTTTCTTAGGTCAAAGTTGTGTTTGTTTTCTTTGAAACCCAATTGGAATAAAGTAAGAATTCTGTTTTTGCAAATTAAAGTAAGAATTTTTATTATGCAAGTTGTTTTCATGGTTTTGACTGATATCAACATTCACAGTTGACCTTCATCTCTTTATGATTATACTAAAAAAATTTATTTTTTTTTTCAATTAAATAATAGTTTTTTATACTTTAGTTATTGTATTTTCTCACTTTATGACTATACTAAAAATCTTTTTTTTTTCTTCTTTTTTTTCAATTAAATAATTTTTTAATACTTTTATCATTGTATTTTCTTTCACAATTACTTTCAAAAAATATTAAAAAATTATATAGAATGAACAGTGTATTCTCTAAATTTACCGTGAAGCAAGTCAAGCTCGAGCTCTCTTAAGTCTCTTAAGTACGAGTCTTAACGAACTTGACTCGACTTGGTTACAGGCGTTCTGAATTCTGATGCCCACAAGTAACCAGTCAAATCTTTAATCAAATCTTTAAAAATGTCGAAACAAATATATCATAAACTCAGATCAAGCTTGGTTTAAAAAAGCGGGAAGGGCACAAAAGCGATGAGGTCTAAAACCGATTTTTAAAAAGCGAAGCACAAAAGCGGTAAGCTTTTCGTACACCAAACGCAAAGTGATTATATAATTTATTTTATATATATATCATAAGAGTTTAGCATCCAATACCTATATTTTAGCTATGATTAAGCTTTATATATGTTTTAAAATGAAAAAAAACATAAATGTACAGCATAAAAAGCCTGTTGTACAACAAGCATAGAAACACCACATGTACAAAAAGCGTACGCCTCAGCTGCGCCTTAGGTCGATTTTCACCCTAAAAAGCGCGCCTCAGCTGGCTTCTTGTACATCGTGCACCTTATGTCACACAAGACGATGGGATTTGCGCCTAGATGCGCTTTGCGCTTAAGGCGCGCTTTTTTAAACTAAGAGATCAAGCACCATACTTCACATGGCATCCATGATTTAAGACAGCAATTATGTTATTTGAGTGATACAAGTTCAAATTCAAAAACATTTCACAGCAATACTCTACTACAAACTCTAACACAAGAGATTAAGCATGACTTCTATTGCCATTACAAAACAAAAAATTATGGGAAAGAAAAAAAAGTATCAACTTAAAGTATGATATGTTGTTATCCGACCCATTTCAACCGTTTTTCAAACGGGGACGACAGAATTATAATGCTCGCCGAGCCCAAACGCGTGCTTATGATACGACAACATAATACTCGAACCCAAAGACTCACCAGTTTTGTACTCTTTTCCCATCTCCACATCAGGAAAAGATCCCGAAAATATCATGATATGTTTCTTCAAGCAATGAGTCAACGCACCGAGTTCAAGTTGACCACCCCAAGCAGCCGTTGACTCGACTTCGTTACAGTAACTCTCAAACCTCTTTTCCACAACAGGGTCATCACAATCTCCATCCGTAACTTCCGATAGAAAAAACGGAAGAAAATCGGACGAGTTTTGCCGCATATAATCCGCCACCATTTTTCTAAGTTCTTGAAATGTGTAAAAAGTCAAACCTTTGACTTTTAACTGGTCTTCAACAGCTCTGTAAAGACAATGCCCGTCCGGTTTGATTTCGTTAATCACCAAACCAAGGGGTTCAAGTTTTTTCTCTAATCGTTCATTCTCAACCATTCGATCGCTTACAATACCGCTTTGTTCTTCTTGTATTCTTTGCTCTCGGGCTGCTTCTTGTTGGGCCCGTTTTTCTTTCCGTTTTGCGCTTTTAGTGGGCTTTGCGTGCTCAATTTGGTTGGTAACGGAGACACCGGCTATGGCTTTTGCTAAAATATCGATATCACTTTCTTTATCTTTCCCACTAGTGGTTACGTTAGCGTAACCTACGGAAGCAAGTTCGGTTGCGTGTTTTTCCTTGAGTTCGGTAGTGAGTTGAGATACTTGTTCTTCCACTTGTTTCTTTTTCGCTTTTTGCTCGGCTTTGCTTCCTTTTGCAGCTGCTTTTTTTAGCGCAATTTCCTTGTTCTGTAGCTGAGTGATCTCTTTCCTGTATGTATATATATATTTTTAATTAAGTTGTGTAATTTACTTCTTGAAAAATCTTTAAATCGGTAAATTTTAAATACGGGCTAAAATGGAAACGGGCCGAGAGTTGACCGAAGTGTATTCACATGCATAGGGCCTCCTTAATTGTTTTATTTAAAGGGTAAAATACATGAATGGTCCCTGTGGTTTACCAAAACTTTGGATTCGGTCCCTAGCTTTTTAAAAGTACACGGGTGGTCCTTGTGGTTTGCACTTTGTAACGCATTTAGACTCCAACCAATAAATCTAAAGGTTTTAACAGGTCCAAGTTAGGGACTAAATGCGTTACAAAGTGCAAACCACGGTGACCATCCATGTACTTTTGGAAAAAGCTGGGGACTAAATGTGCTACAAAAGGCAAACCACAAGGACCATCCGTGTACTTTTACAAAGCTAGGGACCAAATCTAAAATTTTGATAAACCACAAGGACCATCCGTGTACTTTACTCTTATTTAAAAGACAAGATTATCATAGTAGTAATATAGTATAACAGTATATTTAAAACATTGATTATTTAAAAAAACTCGATAAGTTTACCTGTGCCTTGAAAGCATCTCCTCGCGCGTTTCTTTTTCTACTATAACCTCATTAGTCTGATTTTCCTCCAAATCTTGTGTATTTTCCATTCTCAAAAATCTGTAATCACTAGTGTAAACAATTAAATTAACAATGAGCTATTATAGTAGTTCAGAAGCAGAAGCTATATAATATAGTGCAAGTTAACAACATGAATATATATACATATATATAAGGCGTCACCTAGCTTTAATTACCAAACTTGTGCCACAGGTAAAATCTTAATGAGATTCAGGATTGCTTTTAGATAGAAGTTTTACAGCAATTAATGAGCCACTCTGTCTAAGTAACATCATTGCAATGTTAGCTACTATAATAACAGCACACTGCATTGTTAATTTCTCTTGATTAGGCAGATTTTGACTGCCAGATAGTTCAAATACGGTCTCTTTAATGTCAAATTACACAGCCATATAATACGCCAAGTGGTTTTGCTGTTTTATCAGACAAAATTACTCGGTAAATGACAATCTACAGTCAATTAGACAGATTTTGACCACAAAATAGATCAAATTTGGTCTGTTTAATGTCAAATGAAGCCGTACATAATAACACCAAACGGTTTTACTGTTTTACAGCTTTTACTAGACAGCATTCATGGATTAGTACATGCATAATAAGATGCGCTTAGAACCATCCAAACAAAGATGTTTTAAACAAAAGACAAGAGACTAACATGGGTTTCAAATAACAGAAAAGGCCCACTGTCCGAAGAAAGAAACAGATACAAAAGGATATATGCATTGACTTTGTAGTATCATATACTAACTTCTAAATTGTTATAATTTCAAAACTTGAATAGAAATTAGGTTATCTTGGTAAGATATCGGTGGGATATCGGTAATTTTAATATAATGCAGAATTTATATATATAGCAATTTAACACCAATAATTCAGTGATATATCGGTCAAATATCGGTGATGTATCGGTTATATTGGTCAAATATCGGTGACATGTCGGTTATATCGGTCAATATCGCCGATAATACCGGTATCGATATTTTGACCGATATTTGACACCGATATTTTACTAAGGGACCGATATCACCGATATTAACTGCATAGCTCCTAAAACGACCCAAAGTACCCAAATTGAACCAGCCAATGAGGGAGTGCCACCTTACTTTTACCCAAATGAACCCAATTGTGAAGGTGTTCCCAAACTACCCAAAAATATACTTTTACCCAAAGTACCATTTCTCTCTTCGGGTTCACGAACCAAAACGGATTTCCCGATTGCACTACCCAAACCCATTGCGGCAGTGTTCCAAAAGTACCCGAAGAAGGTGCCCTCTACACCCTTAAAGACCCCAATCGGTCAAAACAGAGCTACATTTTCATCTGATCAATTAAACTTCCCCCAAAAGTTCACAATCCTCCTCAACATCTATTTATAACCTACTGTTACTTGCAACACAAGTATTATAATATAAACAGACACATACTCTTACTTATGCTTAACCCATGACCCATATCCATTCCTTCGAACCCGATCCAACTTAACATATATTGGGATTAATAGTAACCTCATAGAACACATTACATCGTCTCAAAATTAGAGGCCAAACAATAAATAAATTACAACAAAGTAATCAAACCCTAATTGAATAGCTAATAATATCAGAATCCTCTCAATCGTCTACTACAGATTCAATTCAGACAGGATTTAGAAGCATGTTTGGACAGATAATAGAGACAGTTGAATCAATCGTTTGATTGAAAAACAAGAAGAAAAAGAGATATTACCGAAAGGGTCTTCAATGGCGTACTGAAGAGCAAGCAAGCAGCAACAATTACACCACGAACGGCAGGGTTTTATTATTAAGGGATCTATTTAGCATATTTCAGTTTTTATTTTCAAGTCCCTTGAGTTATAAAAAACGGATGACAGACCCTCTACGTTTTACTTATTGTTATTATTCGTTAGTTTTAGGAATAACGGGTTTTAATAATTTCAACTATTGTTAGTTGGCCGCCACCGGTCGCTACTACAAAAATTACCACCGATGCTCCCAGCTATTAACATATTGGTGTCTAATGGGCCGTAGCTAACGGAACCTTAACGTCGTTAGTTGCCAGTCGCCGGATGAAAGTTCCTGAAGGTTCGGCCTAAGGTTACAAAGAGGCTTGGGACGGAAAAGTTGAGTTTTCTAGCCAAAAAAACGTTTAATACTTGGGGTTTTTACTTAAAAAGGCTCCTTAAGGTCTAATCACATGAAATTAGTAAAATAACGTTAATATTAGTGCAATTTCACTTTTGTCACCCGATGGCCCACACAAGCATACATTATATGCCCACACCGCAAGCGAAGCATAACCATTGGTTATTTACTTCATAATGAACATCACTACAACTGCGTGCCACCTATGTACATGTTGCCATCAACGTCACCAGCACGAACGCCAACGTCGACGCGATCACCGCCACCATTGCGGCGCAACCTCTACCTCCGTCACTATCGTCCTTGCCTGCGCCACTACTAACACCACCACCCTCGATATCACTTGTACTTGTCTCCACCGTCACCACTACTCACCATCAAAAGTAGGGGTGCAAACGAGCCGAGCCGAGCTCGAGCTTGACCAGGCTCGAGCTCGATTAACTTTATGTGAGCTCAGGCTCGATTCGAGCTTTGTTTTCAAGGCTCGAGCTCGGCTCGTTTGTATTTTCTCAAGCTCGAGCTCGGCTCGTTTATTATCTATTAATTAATATATTAAATAAAAATAATAGAATTTTTAGGCTCGTGAGCTCGATAAGTGAAGCTCGGGCTCGAGCTCGTTTACTAAATAAGCTTATTTTTAGGTTCGATAAGGCTCGACGAGCCTAACGAGCTTCACATGCGAGGCTCGAGCTCGGGCTCGATAAACAGATGAGCTTTATTTTAGGCTCAAGCTCGGCTCGGGCTCGATAAGGCTCGGCTCGTTTCGAGCTTTTTCTCGAGCCGATCTCGAGTAGCTCGCGAGCCGCTCGGCTCGTTTGCACCCCTAATCAAAAGTATTGAAGATGAACTTATTTGGGATACTTTTTTTCTGAAGCGACTCATTTTGGCCGGAACACATTTTGACCCAAATCAATTTTGCTCAAAACCTTTATCAATCCAAACATGCATCGGCTCATTACCTAAACCTTCCCAACCCGCCCAGATTGATGGGTGCCGCAATCCAAACGAAAATGCAATCTCATATTCAAACAAGTTTGGATACTTGTACAGAAAATACACTTCATGAGTTTGCCAATAATTTGCATATTATGACAAGACACTTTTAATTTGTCCATAGCATATTCTCAAGCAAGATTTTAAACATCACGACAAAGCTGCATTATATGTAATAATAATTCATAGATTTTACACAGATTTGTATTTAAGAACATCGATATAGTTGCTGTAAAAGCTCACATGTTACTACATTGACATTTTTGTTTTGTATAAATCATATCATTGTCACATCATATTTGATTATGTACTTTTTAGGCTAGTGGGTATGGGGGCCGGCTGAGGCCCGGCTAGGACCGGCGCCGGTCCCCCACACCACCCCCCTCAGGTCCGGCCCGGCAAGTTCGGCTTCCCACAGCCGATGTAGCCGTGCCTCTCTCCTCTCTCCTAACACACACACATCTATACATACACACACACATATATATATATATATATATATATATATATATATAAAAGGGTTCATCAGTTCATCCCCCACCCCCCTAGGTCCATCCCCTCCAAGCCGAGCCTACGTGGCGCTGACGTGGCGGCCCATCATCTTGAGGATGGGGCTCTCCATACCCTCTAGTCTTAGATGCACAAACCTCATTATTATTTGTTTCCATCGTATGACAACATGATGCGGGAGCGTGGGAACACTGCCCCCACATTCGGGACAAGCAAGAGAGAACACGTCAATGATTCATCTAAGATTGGACTTGAAACCAAGTAACAAGAAACCTTGAACACAATGTTTCAAAATAAAACCTAACAAACCATAACAAAGTCCTACTGACCAATTACAGTTAGTCAAACTTCAACCAAAAACGTGTTAACTAACATGGTTTCTAATGTTTCTTTCCTTTCTTACGCCCCTTCTTCTTCATCTTCTTGCTACCCGGTTTCATACCTATTTTCGCCAAGTGTTTTTTCCCGGATAAGTGTTCTTCGAGACCTCGTGCCGATGGAGCAACGATCTTACAAACTCCACAGCTAAAATCCCCCTTCTTTGATGGTGCTGGTGCCTTCCTTTTAGAGCTTGATGGATGTCCCTACAATAGATAATAAGTGGTAATCCACTATATCAAAACAAGAAATACTGGGTTCTAACCCAAACCATTCAAATCTGATAATTTAACTTTCTTCAACCTTTCGCCTTTCCTGACCCAAACCGGGTCGAACAAAAAGCCGGGTTTGACTTTTGTTGACCCAAACCGAAACGGGTACGGACTGAACCAGTTTAGCATATACAGACCGAGTCTGGAAGCGAATGAAAACCATGAGCTTGTGCTCTTAGCATAACCTAGTATATGCATATGCACCCAATTAAATTGACACCCGGTATACACGACTTGTAAACACGTACATGAGTCGTATGTGCTTTGTTGGGTGAGATGTAGGGATGAGAAAATGGTACCGGTACCGAATTTCCCAAACCGAAATATTCTCAGTACCGATTCGGTATCCACATTTGAAGTTTTCGGTACCGGTCCAGTACAGTACCCGTATTTACTGGTTTTTTTACACTCAAATACTCGCACCGGGTATATTCAATACTGGTACCTTTTTTTGGGGATTTTTGGTACTGGTTATATTTGTATACGAGTCATATAGTTCATGTAAAATAATGACACACGAGTCTTATGTTGTCATTTTCAGGGTGTCATTATCCGGACCAGAACCCGGATCCGAAACATAAAAAGAAACACAGGATCAAGAACGATACTCACCAAACCGATCATTTCCTGTTTTTCCTCATTTGTTTGCTTAACAACGATCGATTTGATCGTCGATCGTTGAACTTGAACCGGAACATCATATCTCTCCGGCACCGGCAAAGCGCCTCTTCTAGTCTCAAACAAAAACGGTCCACCTTGCGGCAACATCTCCGGTTCAAACCGGTACCGGTCAGTAAGCATCCGTTGGCCCATCACTAAACCCAATTCTCTACGAACTTCATATTCCAATACTCTCCGGCGTTCCAGTTCCTCCGCCAGAATCTCGTTCCGTATCTTCTCTTTTTCTAGTTCTCGAAGAATCTCGTAACGTATCCTCTGTTTCTCTAAATCGTCTGTAAAATTATAAAAAAAAAGAAAGTTGGTGAAATTGAAAAAGAAATTGAAGATAAGTGATGGTATACCGATGATGGGGTGGTCGGAAAAGTGAGGGTGCTGCTGCTGCTGCTTATGAATTGTTCGGAAAGTGAAGTCCATAGGGTTGGTTTAACAGTGGTGAAGCAGGCGGATTCTTCTGTACACCAAGCTAATTAGGTTTAATTTAAAAAACACATGAAAACTCAGAATTTCCATTGGAAAATTTCTCATTTCTTAATTTAAAAAACTTGTAGATTGGTATGAAAAATATGAATAAGATACCTTCAAGATACTTGGTTGGTGTTGCTTATCGGTGGTGAGTTTGATTTGAATTTTGAAAGAAGAAAGAGGTAAATGGTGGTGGTGACACAGTGAGTTACTACAATAATGTAGGTAGGAAGTAGGATTGTAGCAGCAGTACATTAATTTGGAATTTGGAATTTGGAATCAGTCTCTTCAAAGACCCCCTGCCTAATTTCCATTTCCAACATATACATTTACAATGGCTAATTTCCATTTCCATTTCCATTTTCAACATATACATTTACATTTACAAACTTGGGGAATAGCAACATATACATTTAAAAGTTTGGAGAATAGTGCCAGCCAGAACATATACATTTATAAGCTTGGGAAATTGTACCAGACAGCTGCGTGTCACTCCCCTATTAGACTAATTCATTTTAAATTTAATTTTATTTTCAGTTTAAAATTACGTTTTCGTCCTTTATTTAAAATTACGTTTTTGCCCCCAACTCAAAATAAAATTATATTTTTGCCTTTAGCTAAAAATTACGTTTTTGCCCTCGATTCAAAAACTCACTTTTAATTTTGTTCCCCGTTTTTACCCTCCGTTTAAAATTGTGTTTTTGCTCACAGTTCAAAATAAAATGTTAGTTTTTTCCTCTAGCTCAAAATTACGATTCTGCCATCAGCTCAAAATTACGTTTTTGCCCACAGTTCAAAATAAAATTATGTTTTTCCCCATAGCTCAAAATTATGATTTTACTCTCAGTTTAAAATTATGATTTTACTCTCAGTTTAAAATTATGATTTCGCTTCCAGTTCAAAGTATAATTTACGATTTTGCTCTCTGTACAGACATACATGTTATGAGAGAGCAATATTCAGCTTATTGCCCCGCAACGCGGGCGGGGCAAAAACTAGTACATATATATATGCTTATATTTGATTTTTTCCCCTTTTTTAGACCGCGGGGTGTGGGGTTTGGATTGGGGGTATTGCTCGACACGTGGTGAGTGTGGGCTTCATCAAACCACCCAAAAAAATGGGGAGTGGAGGCGGCGTGGGGTGACGTGTGGATTTTTTTTATATTTTTTACATAGTTGACATTTATATAATAAAACACAAACTTATATTAAGTTAAAAAAAGTTACATAAAATCCTTAAAAATTTAAAAAAAAAACCTACTTATTAAATCCTAAAAAAATAAAAAAAAATAGTTACTAAATCCTAAAAAAAGAAAAAAAATTACAAATTTCGGTAAATATTAAAGTGGGGAACCCACTTAATATCTGAATTCCCATCGTGGCTATACTCGATCTTCGCGATCTCCACTCGATCGTCATGGGTCAAGTCGCCCACACAGGAAGACGGTCAGAGCAAACTTTAAACCGATCCAACTTCGATTCGTTGTTAATAGGTGTTGTTTGACATTTATTTAAATATCTAACGATAGAATAATTCTGTGTTTTTTTTGAATTCATAGGTCCCACTTCACCCATTGAAGACCAACCGGCAATTTGTGAAAATTGCTCGTGCATCCAATTTCTAGAAGGAACATGTTGGATCACTGATCACCCGTCCATGCCTATGAATTGGGGTTTCATGAAAAACAGAAATTTTCCACCATGGCTTGCAAATCACTAATTTCATCCTTTAAAGGATTGTTTTTGTAATGCTCTTCGTGTATGATTAATCGTTTGTTTGGTTGAATTTAGACGAATGAACACAAACAAGCCCCATTCATGTTCGTTAACTTCGTTTATAAACCTTTGTGCATCAAAACAATTAGTACGATGCACTCAACTTTGCGTGTTTAATTCACTCTTATAGTGTGTTTTGACGCAAGTATGGTTCGCCATTTTTAATGTACAAGGTATTCAACTTTGCACATTTGATTTACCATTGCAACTAATTTTGGTACACTAAGTTTATAGAGATTTGTTGGATTCGTTAAATTCGTCATAACAATGTCTCAAATGTTGCAATTCCTATAAAGAGACATGATAAATGTAAAATAATATAACGGTTCAAGTAAATTTGTAAGATGAAAGTCAAAAAAACGAAATGTATAAGAGAGCAAGGTATGTTTCAAGAACTAGGAAGCATTTCGTCCCGATTTGGACGAAATGGCGTTCTAGCACAACCCCGAATCAACCTTACCGAATCCACTTGGTTTTTTTTTTCTTCGTTTCAGCCCTGAATCTCGCCAAATCTTGTAGGGTTCCCAATTTTGAAAGATCTCATCTTCCCCAAACGGGAGAGGATGGTGTTCCCGTGTGTTCATTGTTGTTAATAACGAATAACGACAAATAATAATAGCGATAAATAACCGGCAGTATTTTATAAATGGCGATACACCATAAATAAATTATATGTAAGTTATATCACATATGTGTGGTTATGCATTCAAGTTATTCTACGTTTATAAATAGCGATAAATAACCGGCACTATTTTGTTCATCTACTTTAAAAATACTATTTTACATGCGTATTTTCACGTATGTGTGGGTAGAGGTGTACAAAAACCTGGTTTTAGAATCGAAACCGGAAAAAAAACCGAAACTGGTTTTTTTTTTAACCGGTTTTTTTTATAACCGGTTTTTTTTAACCGGTTTTTTTTAACCGCCGGTTTTTATACCGGTTACTATTCTTGATTTCAAAAACCAGTTATTAACCGAACCGGTTATTAAAAAACCGGTTAAAACCGGAAAAAACCGGTTTTTTTTGGGAAAAACCGGTTAAAAACCGGTCCCAACCGGTTATACCGGTTATTGTTTTGGACCTCAAAAACCGGTTAGTAACCGGAACCGGTTATTAAAAAAACCGGTTTTTAGTTGGGTGAAAAAACCGGTTTTTTTTTTAACCGGTTTTTTAAAAACCGATTAACCGATTTGTACACCTCTATGTGTGGGTATGAATTCAAGTTGTTCTACGTTTCGATGTAAACTTATTTTGCAAAGGAATAAAGTCAAATATAATACTTTTTCATACTTATTTTATGTATGTTTTCAGTCGGTCCACATTTCAACGTAAATTTTGCTTCAAACCGAGTGTGGTCAAATATAACATGCTTCATTCGACGGTATAAACTAAAGTTACTTTACGTTTCGACTCCATCACAACGTGGCGATGGGTAAAAGTAATATTATATTATATATTACACTTCATGACTTTGGTTTACCCAGTGTGTTTTCTTTTGTCATTTTATGGTTTTTTTTTCTTTTTTTAAATTTATAATTAATCTCTATGTCAGTTTTTCCTTTATATACGTTTTATTTTATTTTTTTGGTACTTTTGCTATGTATGAGTCAGGTCACTTACATATATGATTGTACTATATAAATTCAATTTATTTTAGGTTTTGATCCAACCGTAATACTTATATAGGTTACATTGAGTTAAATCATATACGTTAAAACACACTTTTTCATATTGTTAACTCAATACATAACGTTTGAACTAATTCATTCAATATTTCGAACTGGCCCGTGGCGCATTGCCCACGGGTCATATTTTCGCTTAAAGACAAATTTCACATTTCAAAATATTCTTTTTTCACAGAGCCCTCAAGTGTCTTTATGACCTACCAATTGATCCATCAAAACATGGGGTTTCAAACTCACGAAATAAAGGTCTCGGCCGGATCTCCTGAACCGGCATTCGAATTCTTCTAATCTCCGGTTCACCATGCCGCAATTCCAAAAACCGGCAACGTTGTAGTTCCTCCGTTAGTATCTGTTCTCGTATCATCTCTTTCATCAACTCTCGCTGTATCGCATCTCTCGTAACTTCACTTCTTCCGCTACTCAATCCCTCTGTAAAATCATAAACCCAAAAATTAAATAATATGCAAAAAAATCAGAAAATATCAATGGACGCATACCGGTCATGGGGTGATCGGAGACATATGGGTAGTTGAAAGAAGACGTCGGAGACACGTGAGTGTACTGTCTCTGCGTATCAAGTCGTCGGAAATTGTAGTCCATAGAGTTTTCCGGCGAAGGGATGTATGAGGTTAGGGTTTAATGGTTTGAATTTTGAAACGAAAAGAGTATATATTGTGAATGCTTTGGTTGTTCCGAGACTTTTGAGTTTTTTATTTTATTTTTATTATTATGTTAAAATCCGGTGTATTACACGGGTTAAATAAATATAATTTTATATGCTAAGTAATAAAATAGTTCATCTTTTAAAAACTCGTGTATTGCACGATTTGAATAAACACATGTCTTATAGACTTACACGAATAATGTAATCCGTTAACACATTTACTCATCAAGATGTGTTTTTTAACAAAATGAACTTTGAGCTACTATTTACTTATTTCCTAGCGTTTATGTGCCATTTACGTCCCTGGGCTAATTGAGTTAACTGACTTTTTTAACTGGGTTAGGTTTTTGGACTTAATGACACGTTTCAAGAATGTTACAGAGTAAATTGGTACATTTTTTAAATTTGGTTTAAAATAGCAAAAATGGACAAACCAGGTAGATGTAAATGGCACTTAAGTCTAATATATTTAAAATTCATCTTATAGTTATAAAATGAAAGTAAAAGAAACTCTCACGTAGAAACTATAGCAATCAAATGGTAAATAACTTGATGCTTTAATAAAAAAAAAATTAAGAATATAGAATGGTTGAAAATCATCAAAGACGATGATCAGCTGAAGTAGAACTCCTGAAGGCTTGATAAAATGCAAAAATAAAACAAAATGGGCCTCATTTTATTGTGCCAGTGCTAGTTGGAGGCCCTTTTCCGGGGCTAGGCCCAGGTCTGCCGGGAATATTAATACATTATTTGATTTCCTTAACAAAAAACATTATTTTGCTTTTAGAGTTGAATGCTTGGTTGGTCCTTGTGGTTTGCGAAAAATGAAGAATTGGTCCCAATTTGATATGATTACTCAATATAATCTATGACTCATTCGTATTCGTATAATCTGTTTCTTTTTGTTGAGCTAAAGTGTTGTGTGTTGACGTGTTATTGAACTATTTCAAAAAACTTTCAAGAAAAACATCGTTTTATATATACGTTTAGAAACTTTATAAAACTGATTGTGTGCCATGTTTGATTACATTTATTTTAGGGTCTCTATGCATGGTGAACATAGTCTGGGTATGATGTTCGATTATATGTTCACTCATGCGGCGTAGAACCCTAGATTCATAGACATGACTCATGAGATAGGATTTTTGAGACAACCGCCTACAGAGTTACAACATGCATGTCATTGTGGCTCTAACGACTTGACACCATCCATGGAAGTGTGATCAATTCATAACATCTTCACTTTGTTATCATATTGTTGACTACACACAAGCATGTAATCTGTTTGAGAGGCATATGGATGAATCATAGGATATGATATGATTATTTTGGTGGTCGAACGGTGTAGTGTTATATATGCCTTACGAGTTTGGCATGCATTGGGGGTCAAAAATCTAGTGTACCATTAAGGTACGATATATTATATGTCTGGCATTATGCGTGTGCATTTTGGATATTTGTTTGTACACGCTATACATAACCCTAACCCATGGTTGTTGAAGCCACATTTCTTTGTATCTATCTATTTGGATATGGAGGTGTTATTTGATAGGAAATCTTGAAACTAAAAATTTGATTTCTTTTGTGACTTGTATCTGTTAGAAAAATAACCACGGCTTGAAACCACTGATCAGTTTGATAAACTACTGATCAGTTTGCCTAACTACTGATGAACTTAACTACTGATCAGTCTAACCGCTGATCAACCACTGTCGGTTGAAGCAGTGGCTAGATGAAACAGAACCACTGATCAAAACAGTGGTTAGAAAGGTTGCAAAATAGAAGTATAAAAGAAACAGTAAACGATTTAACCGGGCTTGTGTTTGACACAATTCCCTTAAACAGATTCGCCGTCTGTTCCCAGGGTACGCCGGTTCGAAAAAGCACCGAGCGCTGCCGGACTTGAACACTTGCCTGAAAGAAAACTGGAGAAAGCTGTAGAGAGAAAGAGAAGAGACTGTTGATTTCGGTGTGTCTAAACTGAACGAAAAGGTTCGGTTTTATAGCCATAAAATTGTAACTGTGTTCTCAACATCATTGCAGCATATTAAAAGACCAGACTAATGGTCATTATTGCAATTATTGAATCAGTTTTAAAACTGATACATAATGATCATTAAAAAGAAATCATAACAGTCTAGAAACTGAAAAGAATGATCATAATTAAAAACGAGAATAACAGTTACGAGTCTGTGCAAAAACTGGCCTCACGCGGGCCCGGGTTTTCGGAGCTGCGGACATGCGGGCACGCACGAGTTCAACCAAATTCCAGCTCCGAAACTCAAATTTTTGCACCCCCCCCCCTGCGCACGCGCGGGTAGGACTTGTGGTAAAACATGTCATAAGACTACAATTGCTTGGAGAAGCTTTTGCCTTATAAATTGCCTTTTCTTTTGTTCCCACACCAATGTGGGACAAGGTGGTTTTACCACTTGAGACTTTCCATTCACACCAAACTTCCAACAGTATCCATTATTGTTCGAGATATTTTATTAAAAGCATTAGAGACTTCATTCTATTTACTTCGTTAAGCTTTAAACTCTTGAATTAGTTTTTACTTAGTGAAATAATCTGACAATTTGTTTTGTTTTCATAGTTAAGTAATTCCTCTAGACGAAAGTGTTACGTTATCGGGATGGGGCGTCACAGTATTATTATAAAAATATAAAAATAAAGGAGTGAAATATGTAAACTTAGAACTGTTAGCCGACAATTATGCCCAACCGACATCTGTTTCAACGATTCCGCTCCAGTTTATGCCTTCGTCTTCCTACGGCTCAAACTGCGGGGGCGTGTTAGCCGACAATTATGCCCAACCGACATCGGGCCATATCTGTGTATATTTTGTATTCCTCTAATTTAGTTAGTTGCCTTATTTATCTAGCTGTACTCCGGTATATATGTAACACATTGTGATGAATAATACCCAAGGTTTTATACTATCTTATGTAACACTATTTTTTGACAATACGCTTCAAGGTTCGGCATGGAGGCAAGGGTGGTATTAGCTAATTCATGTTGAAGGGCCTGTGACCGTGGACCTTTGTTGTTAACAAAAAGGCGTTTGACACGGAGCCAAGCTTCATGGGCGGTGGACTCATCGGTTAAGACCCGAACAAGAAGAGCGTCCGAGAGAGTGCCATAGATCCATTGTAAGACAATGGAGTCGATGTTCTCCCATTCGGCAAAGTCGGGTGTGTCTTTTCCGGGTGACGGTGTACCGTCTATGTGGCACAGCACCTTGTACCCTTTGGCGTGAAGCGTAAACAACTTGACCCATGATGCATAAGATACGTTGGTGCCATCTAAAACGCGAACTTTGTGCTGAATATTACTTACCGTATACACGGGATGGAGAGGCTTGTGCACGGCGGCATCCGAGGATGCAGATGTACCTTCTTTATCAGTCATGACAGTTGACTGTGAGTGACAAAGGGCTGTTCGAAAACGGCAGTAGAAGGAAGGACGGCAGGGTGTTCGAGAACAAACCCTAGGGTGATACCATGTAAGATAGTATAAAACCTTGGGTATTATTCATCACAATGTGTTACATATATACCGGAGTACAGCTAGATAAATAAGGCAACTAACTAAATTAGAGGAATACAAAATATACACAGATATGGCCCGATGTCGGTTGGGCATAATTGTCGGCTAACAAGAACATTATTATTAGATTGCTTTGTATGTCAACACTTATCACCATATGTGGATAAGAAGATGTAGATTTGTATTTTATACACATGTACACTTAGAATATATATATAGCATCTTGCACATGTTGTGCCAGTGGTATACTGTGATTTGTGGTCCAGGGGTTACGGTGGTGAAGTTAAGATGCAAACGTGTTTGGACACGAGTTAATGAAGAGCTCTACGCAAGCATTACATTTTTATTATTAGAAAACAAAAAATAATAATAAAAATTCAAACCAAAAACCAAATTGCCCACAACTTGGTTTGTTACAAAACATTACATATCATACAAGTACTTCTCAAAAAGTGGTTGTTCACTTGCATCTAAACAAACAGCCAAAGACATACTTCTATCGTTGTTTGGACTCGGTAGAACATATATGGTTCCCTCGTACAATATAACCGCGGGCCCCATAAAAATCGGCCGACCCCACCCGAAATCTGCGTCATGTACGGGAAGTCTGGTCCAGGCGTTTATGTTTAGGTTCGGGCTAGCAAAGTAACTTGGTCCACGAATAAGAGCCGATAGGTCAGGTTGTAACTCGAGGTAGTCTATAGCCGATCTCAAATACTCATCGTCCATTTTGGTTAATGTGGTGTGAATCAGCTTTGCAGCGTTCGACAATGATCCTGATGTAAGATCACCTGATTTTGCAACTGGGGTGGCTGTGAAGACCACGTTCCCCAGGTAGCCTCGTGGGAGGTGGGGACTCAGTCTTGACCGTCCATCTGTGGCTACGTATAGTTTCGTCAGTTGGTCATCTGGGAGCCCTCGAGCCTTGCACGCGCATCGCCATAGGTGAGCCGCTAGGATCTCATATGTGCTATGGTTGGGGCCACCGTCGCTCTTGGCTTTAGCTTTGAGGGTGTTGAGTTGGTCTAGTGTGAGTTTAAGCATAGTGGTGGAGGATTTAGAAGGAGAACCCGATTTTCGGCCAACGGTGTTCATGGTGGGAGGTGGGTGGTATTCGACATGGTCATGGGTTGGGGTGGGTGGGTTGCGTGCACGTAGTAGTGTTCGGTCAATGAATGGTGGGATGGCTACGGACAACCCACGAGCCACATCAGACCATGTGTTTATGAAATGGAGAGAGGATAAACCGTCTGATAACGTATGGAATACACCACAACCAAGACCGACTCCTCCGCATTTGAAATGAGTTACCTAGAGAACAAAAACAAAACAAAATAAATCAACTTAGGTGAATTCTAGTACCTTTTGATCAATTTGATATACAAAAGGTATAAATCAAAAGTCAACAATTAAGAGTCAAAATAAGCAAATTCCATTAAAAATTGGTGGTCATGATTTTTTTACTATATAAAGTCCCTATACCTACCTACTCTTAATCTAATTGGTGGTGATGGCCACTTACATTAATTTTTCAATATAGTATTGCTATTGCTACTATGATAAAACAACTACCTACCCACTTGACCATGTGTATTATGGTTGACATCTTTCTCTCACATGCATTATAAGATTGTTTTGTACAACCTAAGACTCCACATTATGTTATACAAAGATAAAATTGTTCTTCCAAGAAAAGGATTATGACATGTAACCATATGCATTATATGTAGTAAAACACATTTATGTTCTGGAAAATAAGAGAAAATAGGAAGTTTGAATAAATATTAGGTGAAAGATTAAGGATTGTTTTAAAACTTTATGAGCATTCACACAACATGATAAAAGCTTTTGGACCACATAATATAATAGAAATTAAATGTGCATATAGCAGCCTCACATGTAAAGAAAGACTAAAATACTTAACATTGTCTTTTTGGCAAATAAGAATTAGATTTTGACAAATACATAATATTTTTTAGAAAATAATTGCAAGAATCACATAATGCATTTGTATCTATATTTTTAAGTGTGACATTTAAGACGGTTACGTAACTGCTTACCCCAATCTCTTTCTGACTCTTATTACATTTGCCAACATAAATTTGGCTATGTATTAAACACGTCTTAGTAACAATTTTACTTGATAGTATGTATCAGAAATTTCGGACAGAATACCAATACTATACCGATATTAAACATATATGATATGGTATTTTGTTTTAAATTTAGCTTAATTTCAATATTGATAATATTCTAGTACCGGCATTAAACATATACCATATGTTATTCGGTTTTAAATTTAGAGTAAAGTACATGGAAGTTGCTGTGGTGAAGTTGTTGTGGTTAACCAAAATTTTGGATTTAGTCCTTAGTTTTTTTTAAAGTACACGGATGGACCTTGTGGTTTGTATTTGTAACGCATTCAGTCATCAACTTTTGCTAAAAGTACATGGATGGTCTCTAACTCTCTGTGGTATGTACCTTGTAACGTATTTAGTCATTAAACACTGAGGACTAATTGTGTTACAAAGTAAAAGCTACAAGGACCATTTGTGTACTTTTGGCAAAAGTTAGAGACTAAATACGTTACAAAATGCCAACTACAGAGACCATCAGTGTACTTTTGAAAAAAAAATATAGGGACTAAATCTAAAATTTTGATTAATCTTCGTGTACTTTACTCTAAATTTAGTTTAATGTTCATGACTTCTATGTACCGACCAAACATATACATACAATAAGTATTCGGTTTTGGTTTTAACTAAATTTCAGTACAGTACCTGTGCGAAAAACAACGGGTACGAAGAAATGTCGCCGGAGTAATCAACGCTGGGCGTCAGCATCTGAAACTCCGGCGACGGAGTAAACTCTCCGAAATCATCCAAACACGCATCCGTTTCGGCCTCAACGAACAAAACTCCTTCACCATTACAATTAATAACAATCCTACCACTCTCATCTCTTCCCAACCGCCCAGCCATCGGATAAAACGGCACGAGCACATCCGCAAGCGCCTTTTTCATAACATTCGAGTCGAAAAAGTTGGACGACCCGTTCGGCCTGTAGAAGTAAACGGTTAAAATATGAATTCTTCCAACAACAAGATCCAAGTTAGAGGTCCATAGCTGCTTTGGAGCGTCTGCTATGGGCTCTGATGGAGGAATGATTGTTGAGTTTTTTATTGTGATGTTCATCTTGATGTTGTGATCAGTTTTCATGGTCATATTGTAATAAGGGTGTATGGTTGTAATGAAGGGGAAAAGGGAATTGGGTTTTTGAGCACAGGATTTGCATTCATCGGTGGGGTATTTATAGGATCGGTCGGTTTGTCAGTGTCCAGCTGGAAATATTTTATTATAAATAAAAATAAAAAAAAATACACTATAAATTCAAATACCTGCAACAAGTATACAATTAAAAAATAAAATCATATATCACATACAGAGAAATGTTCAGTTGGTATCAGTTTGGTTCAGTTTGTTAACGATACAGTAGAAGTAATTGGTATAGTTTGTGGCACAAATTATATATTATTCTAAACAAAACTCGGTTTGTTATGATATTGATATTGAGTATAGTTTGGCATAAAAATGGTTTATTTAATTGTCTCATTACAAAAAAAGTTGCCTGATATAACCTAAAAATAAAGTTGTATATCACATCGATCGAAAACAATTAAAGACGAATATCGTTATTGGTTACACTAATACACAGGGGCGCAGGATTGGGGGGGGGGTCACCTGACCCCCCGAATTTTTGCTCATTAGTGTACGATATGTAGTTTTCGTATAAATTTTTTTAGGTATATACGTTTTCGACCCCCCGGTTTTTTAACTTTTTTAGGTTTATACGATTTCAACGCCCAGTCGGAAATTTCAAGCTTCGCCACTGTTAATACAAATACCAGTAGTGATTTGTTCAATTTCATTTGTCACGGTATAGGTACTGGCACTCGATATAGCTTACGATACAAACAATATATATTTTATTTCGAATACAACTCCATTTTAAACGAAATATAAAAAAATAATTAAACGCAACTGTATATTTAGTTTTTTTTAAGCTAACGAGCGTTAGTTATTAGAGAGAAACAAAATTAGTATAAAAATAAATAGTATAAAGGATTAAATTAAAAATTAAAAAATCACCCAAAAATAAATAGTATAAATAATTAAATTAAAATTTACCCAAAATCGTCCATAAGGTTTGGGTATATTTATCAGTTTCATTCAAAACAATTTTTTTATATTAAATAGTCCTTCACTTTTGAGATTTTTTGTCATTTTCATCCAAAAGTCTAATTTGCTTTATTTTTTCTGTCAAATATTTGGATGAAAATGATAAAAAATCTCAAATCTCAGGAACGATTTTGACAAAAAAAAAGTTAGACGTTTTGATGAAAATGACAAAAAATCCCAAAAGTGTAGAGCAATATGATACAAAAAAGTTGTTTTGCATGAAATTGACAAACATACCCAAACTTTAGAGATGATTTTGGCAATTTACTCTTGATAAAATATTTTATATTGTAAGTACATCCAAGTATTATACGTGTAGAAGGTAATTCCGATTTTACAAAAAGATTATTTAACATTTATATAACAAAGTTGGTCACAATTAGTTAAACTTAAACATGTTCACATTAGCTATAATATTGAAAGTTATTAGTTTCACATTAGCATTCAAAACATAACAACTCAACTTTACGTGTAACATATTTTGAACCGGTATATAATTTGGAAATGAATTTATAGACATCAGCAAATATGACTCTCGGTTTTTACGCTTACTACACTTATGTGTTGTTCGTGTTTGTGTATATAGGCTTCATGGTTTATTTTGTTTGTGTATTCTAAATCTAGTTCATTTTTCTTCTCAACTACACCGCTTTCTGTTGCTACTAACGCAGTAACGCTATTATAATAAACGTGGTTTGCTATTGGTACGCTTAGTATGATACCGTTTATTGTATTTCTTAATAATTCTGTTTTGAAATTGAGTTAATAACACATTGTGCATAAACTCTATGATAACCTTGTATATATGTATTGCATCGGAATTTTCCTGTTGAAGCATGTTTACTGATTACATATTGTTTTTGATATAATTATATTATATGTATAAAACATTTGTTATCTACAATAGAGTTTTGTACTTTTGAATTTCGACGACAATGTTTTTCTTATCTTTTGATTTTAGCTTTGACTTTTTGAATTTGTATTTTTTAAGGAATTCTAGTTGGTGTTTTCATCTGATTGATGAGCTTGGACTATACTCATTTATTTTTTCTACAATTTTTTTTCTACGATTTTTGCATTAATCAAACACTTTGCTAGGTTTACCAACAGTTTAGACGAAAAAATAAATTAGTTAAAAGAAATTAGCTTTCACCCTCTTATAGCGGATTAAGATTTGTGACAATTTTAGATTTTTTTTTTCTGTAGGCTGCTACAGCGAGTGTCGAACTGTAGCGAGCTAAACTAATACTGATTGAATTTCTGCCGCGTAGCGTGGAAAATCTCACTAGTTGCTTAAAAACCTTCTTAACCATTTATCATGCAAACTAGGGGCAAAACGATGTACTAGAACAACGGTTGTATGATAATATATGAAGTCACATATTACGCTATATATTAACGGTGGTATACTATGTTTGTTATTTCCCCCGGTTTATCTCTTCTTCATTTTTAATGTTCCCAATGTCATATGACAATTTGACATATGTGTAATTATTATAACACGCCTCAATATAGGTATACATATTTTTTTTTCTAGAAAATTATGTGTCATCTCATCACCATGTTGTTTGTATTTATCAGTTATATTATGATTTGGCGTGTGTGTCTATATGTTCTTCTACAAATGATTATTTCTTGGTCAATGAAGAAGAAGCAATTTTACAAGGTAAAAGATAAAATCACTAAAGAAGGATATGTAAACCATTACGAGAGTATTCACATCCCATTCATCATCTTTATCTTCAATGACGGATCCAAGAATTATTTTCTAGGGGTGTGAATGAAGGATTTAAACAAATTTTGAATGGGTGCGATCAGGAATTTACCCTATAAAATACACTAAAAAATATTTTTCTAGGGTTGCGCCCGCCCACCCAACCCTCTACCTAGGTCCGTCCCTGTTCATCTCTATAACATAAAAATGACATTTTTCTCCGAATGAGATGTGAGAGGTTGCGCCCGCCCACCCAACCTCTCACATCTCTATAATTTTTATTTTATTATATTTTTTTTTCTTTTTATTCCATTTGTAGTTTTAAGTTTTAACTGCTTACTATTTTGTCTTATTATCATTTTCTTCACACTACTAGTTTATGGGTGTTGATCGGGTATTTTTTCTGATTTCAGGTTAATCAAGTTGGGTTATTCGAGTATTTTGTAAACATCTTCGTTTACTTTAACAAAAAAAAAAAAAAAGCCCCTCATAGTCAACCAAATTAGAAAGAAAAGGAAACCGATTCATCATGACTTGATTATATATAATACTAGACATGCTATTTTACTCCCATTGATCTAACAAGATAATTTAAAAGGTTCATGTTAAACAAAAATAAAAGGACTGTAAATTAAGTACGATGATATAATATATGATTTGAGATACTAAAATGGCAACAAAAAACTCATATAATATGTATAACATTAGCCATTGTTACTCATATATTAACTTAAATCAAACACAATAATTTCATGCATATTTATTTTTCTCTTTAGCAATTTAAAGCAACAAACTTGTCATTTCTGTTACCAGATAATGCAACAAACATAAAACTTTAACACTCAAATCAAATGCAAACATTAGGCACAACAATACAAGAAGTCAGTGGGTCATAACTACCATAATATGTGTAAAATGTACATTCATAAAAGAATAGGCTGGAAAGCTAAGTGTGGACCAACAACATGAGAGGTCACTGGGTCACATTTAGTACCATTTTCTTTGCTAAATTATTGGTGTTGTGTATGACGTAGCCACAAAACTTATCACATGCACAAATCACTACTTAAAAACGGAGATAATCAAGTTTATAGGTTGCTTGAATCACAATCGGGATTGAACCAAGTATCAATTTTGGACATCATTGAAGTAATAGTAGAAGCATTGCAACATGGGGAAATCTAATAAGCATTGTTGATTAGCATCTAGAAAGATGGAATCTATGAATTACGTATTTCCTCATCATAACATGGAGTTTTCTCATATCGTCATTAAATCTTGAAAATCGTAGTAGAATACTTACTTTCACATAGATTACCATTCAAAGTTGAAAGTTTTACAATGAATCCCCAAATCGAAGAGCAACCTAAGACCTCATCGAAGGAAAAACGATTGTGGTAGGAGGAAACCCATGAGTCAGTGTGGAAATTGTGGTTGCAAGCAGAGCAAGAGGTTGTCGGTGGAACAGGAGATGGAAGCGGCATCGGAACAGCAGTTGTCACATATCTGAGAGTAATTATACTTGATGAGTAGAGCATTAGCAGAGTGTACGACGTTGTTACAGAACAAACAAAGCTTAACTTAATTGATTTTATAGTATAATACCGCGGAACTTTGATTACGAAAATCACAGAGAGACTTAGGTGTTGTTTGTTTTTTTAGAGGTAAAAGGTCTGCAGTCTGCGGATCACATCTGCAGGCATCTGCAGGAGAAGAGGTGGACCAAATGTCTGCAGTCTGCAAGGAGAAGAGGGTTTGTTTTTTTTCTACAAAAACCACTTCACACACACAACACACAAAACAGTTCTCTCTCTCTCTCTGCCTTGAACTCTCTCTCTCTCTCTACAATCTGTCACCACCACCGTCCATAGCACCACCACCACCGCACCACCTCCGCCATCACACCACCGCCATCACACCACCGCCATCACACTACCGCCTCTCTCTCTCTACAGTCTCTCTCTTTCTCACCGATCTCTCTCTCTCTCTCTCTACGGTCTCTCTCTCTCACCGATCTCTCTCTCTCTCTCTCTCTCTCTCACCGAGCTCTCTCTGTACGGTCTCTCTCTCTCTCTCTCTCACCGATCTCTCTCTCTCTCTCTACGGTCTCTCTCTCACCGATCTGGGTTTTGTTTTATATGATGGGTTTGGTGGTGGTGGGTTTTGACGATGGTGGTGGTGGAGGTAGTGGCTGAGATGTGGTGGTGGAGGTGGTGGCGGAGGTGGTGGCGGAGGTGGTGGCGGAGGTGGTGTCGGCAGGTCGAGGTGGAGGTGGTGGCGGAGGTGGAGGTGGTGTCGGAGGTGGAGGTGGAGCTAGGGTTTTGGAGCAGATGGATGTTTTGAAGAGGGAGAGAGGGAGAAGGAGTTGGCAGAGGTTTGAATACATGGGGAAGGATCTGCTTGGGGAAGAGGTGAGGCAGAGGTAAAAACTCTGCAGATCTTCAAGAAAACAAACAAGCTGCAGGACCCTTATGTCTGCGCGCGTCTGCGCGATGCAGACATAAGTGCTCAGAAGAGCTTTTGGCCAAAAAACAAACACCACCTTAGTCTGTGAAGGATTTAGGGTTTTGAATTTGAAGAGTGAACTATGATGAGAATGATAAAAATGGAAGAACGGTGTAGTTGATGGCGCCTAAAGTTGAGCTGGAGAAGATGGTGGTTGAATATTATACGGAGACGAATAATGGCTTTTTTATAAATGTAGCTTCACTATAGCTATTTTTAGAAATTAGAGATGGGGTAGGAAAATAGAGAAAAGGATGAAGTGCTTTTTCAGAAAAGATATTTTAAATATTAAAGAACGGTGTAGTTCAATAAATGAGTGTTATAAGAAGTTAAGCGGATCGATCATATTGGATTGGGGTTGGGTTGGGTGAGGTTGCAAAGTTTGAATACTGAGAAGGATGAGTATGCATAGCTAGCGGCCATATTACATCAACAAGAGATGAAAGAAACAAGCGATAAATAGGTAAGGGGAAAATGACTTTGAGGTACATTTTTTCAGTTAAACATGTCAAATGGGAACTAAGAAGGAATAGTGGCAAAACACAACAAACAATGACTTTTAATTGGAATAAATGGGTTGTTCCAAAGGTGAATTTGTTCGTTTGGCGAGCAATAAAAGGAGGATTTTGACAGTGGAAGCATTGGTCAAACGAGACCTGATGATCATCAAAGACTTATGCACATATTGTGGATATTCTGATAATTTAGGATATTCTTCGCCATCTTCATCCTCGACATCATTCACTTTCTTGCTGTCGTTTTCACCATACGGCCTAGAGCGATATGGTTTATACGAGGATTCCGATTTCCTGTTTGTTGATTCGTATGTCGAGGATGCATTCATCCTCTATTGCATTTTCTTGTCATCTTCAAGCCTGATATATCTCAAAGCCCTGTTCTGAGCTTCGTCCAAGTTCCTGCAAGGATTCATCACAAGATCCTGATAAAATTGGGAATCCTTTTTGTAATCCCATCTTGAATACTTGTACAGCTGTAGCAACATCAAGGTGTGGGATATCCAAGGATTCCCTGTTGAACTTGTTCAAGTAATCCCTTAGGGTTCGTGAGGCCCTTGTGTTATCCTATAGAGGTCACTTGTTAGTTTTTCAAAGCTTATACTGCAAGAAAACTGACTGTTAAACAAATTAACTAAATGAGCAAATGATGTAATTGAATGAGGTGGAACGTTTAAGAACCACTTCAAGGCTGATCCTGTTAGGGTAGAGCCGAAGCCCTTGCAGAGGCATGCTTCCTTAAGATCCGACAGAATAGGGTTAATCTCCATCCTCTCTCCCTATACTGGGCAATATGTTCCCCAGGATCCGTGGTCCCGTCATAAAGCTTCATATTGGGAGTTTGGAATCTTTTTGGGATTTCAGCATCACAGATAGGATATGCAAACCGGGATATCCTGTGACCATCCTGGGATACTTCCGATATGGGCTGTACCACCCCAGGTACCCTCGATATCATATCCTTCAGCTTCTGAAGCTCTCTGGAGAGTGCCGACGTCACACCTGTATCCTGCGAAGATCCAAGATTGTTAGTAGCAAGAGTATTAACATTATTAGATAAGTTACCAGTCTGATGATTCTGGCCATATCCTGGGCCCCTCACAGTTGATATCCTGGCTCTTGAGGGTATCTCAGGAGCATTGCTCTGGGAACGGCTTGGTACGACATTGCCCTGATTATCCCCAGTATTCCTAGGTTGCAAGGGGGTGACAACATCCTCAGCAGGTCTCTTGGAGTTGGACTTCAAGAGTTGTATTTCTTTCAATATTATCTGGTTAGTCTCCTATTGTTGCTTCATCTGAACCTGTATACTACCAAACAAAGTTAGAATTTCATCATTAGAAGCCATAATAGGAGTTCTCCCAGGGACACCAGATCTGTGGACATTTTGGGCAGGAAGAGTGTCTCGGGATATTTGAGTTTCAACCCTCGTTGGAGGAGCTTGAACTTGTGAAGAAGCTTGGATTTGTGGAGGTGGTGGAAGCACCGAACCGGTTGTAACAGAGGTTGTAGCAGGCATGGAGGAGGAGCTCATGTTTGATTTCGAAGCCATTGAAAATAGTTGTGTAAAAAGTTTTGAAAATAAGAAGCCAAGTAGTGATTTTAACAAAGCTTTTAATAGAAATAGCACCATAAACCACCGACCTCCAGTAACCAATGTTCTACCGAGATAAGTGGTGACACATCCTTCACTGCCATATTTAGAATTCACGGCGAACAAGCACCGGAGGCTTGTTTGCCGATCTCGTATTACGAGGATCATGAGTGATTGATATCTTCTCTGAATTGTATTTGAGGTTTTCTTAGAAAACATAGTATTGGAACAATTTGATGTACTGACTAGTCTAATACGTCTCACGTCCTTATCACTTCAATGAGTTATCAATTTGAGCTTGGTTTAAATAAACCACACTAGTTCTCTAAATATTAAGATTCACTATTCATCTCTAAAATTTATCTTTGTGGGTTTATAAAATTAAAAAAATAATAAAATAAGTATTTACAAGTAAGGTAGAAATAAAGATAAAGAATCTCATGTAATTTAATTAAACGGGTGGGGAAGTGTAGAAAAAATGGGTGAAGTTGCCCATCTCCGGGACTCGTTTTTGAGAAGATCGATCATCTCAGCAATCGTTGATATGATTCGATCCAACGACTCGTTCCATTCGTAATCGGTTGATAGATAATCCGTTGAGTGGATCAAACCCAAAAGAAATTAGCAAGAAGCAAGATTTGAGATATTTCTCTAAATTTTTCATTCATAATAAAAAACTAACACATATGCCTTTTTTGTAGGAAACCGTTCACAAAATAAATAAAATAACAATTTTTATTAATAAACAGTCTGATTACAATACATAAAGAAGAACAGATCTAAACAGAAAGAAATTACAATACAAGAAATTGAATTAAAGTAAGAACAGGTTACAAAGAAAAATAAGGAATAAAACGAAAAAACCAATGGTGACTGAGGCACGTGAAGATCACGCTTCCCTTAAAACAGATTTCGGGCCACCCAGGTGAACCCGTCTGTTTCCCAGGGTACAACAGCCTAAGCAGATTGTACTGCCGGGATTAGCCTAGCACCTGAAAAAAATACCTGAAACAAGAGTTCTCAGGGATTCGAAGTTAGGAAATTCTCTGTGTGTACTATGAACCATACGAATGTGTAATTTTCAGTGTATCTTAGACAAAGCACACAACTTGTATATATTACTGTTTAGAATTCTAACTGAAATGTTATATTGAATACAAAATTCAATAACGAATTCAATGACAATGAAGGTCATATTGAATACTGA
Organism: Helianthus annuus; assembly: GCF_002127325.2. Classification (NCBI taxonomy): domain Eukaryota; kingdom Viridiplantae; phylum Streptophyta; class Magnoliopsida; order Asterales; family Asteraceae; genus Helianthus; species Helianthus annuus. The sequence goes on from NC_035444.2 coordinate 6,968,288, forward strand.
ATTCAAAAAAAATTATGTCTCATATTCAATGAGAACTTAATTCACCTTAACCAGTAGGAATCTAAACAGTCACCAGACCACTTGCTCAAGCCACACGAACCAAGACACATCTAAAAAATAGTAAAGGCGGCTCCAAGCGGCGATGCGAGCGTGCGAAGTGCAAAGTGTGCCACATTGCGCCCATCGCCCTCGTCCCGTGCCCGGGCGTGGGCGTGGGCGCGGGCGCGGGCGCGGGCGGGTGCTTCGCACCCTCCTGGCTACCACTGGGTGTGAGTTGTCATACAAGAATACTTTCGTGTAGAGAATTCTAATTATAAATCCACAAAAGATTTATCTCTCCACCTATGTGGGACAAGCTCAATTTCCCACATGTTTATGGTTCCAACACACAAACTTAATGCACAAGATCTCTCATTCATCTTGGCTTAATTATTAAATAATCATTATATTAACTCATAATATAATATTATTTATAAAATTCCCAACAATCCCACACATGAATGGAGATCGTCCCATACATCAAGTGTCATGGTAAAATTTCAGCGGTTAAGTAATGCAGGATAGGTAGCTTTCCCTTTGAACCCTCCTTTGTGACATATACTTAGTCTCCTAGCGGTTAGTAGACGCGATGTCCTTGAACCAACCCCTTTTTACGTAGACGTTATTACACATCACACATTACTCTTCCTGGTCTGGCTAACCCCTCATAGTTGTGTCCGTTATGGTCATGGAACACCATCCTGGTTTTGCGAGAGCTCTAGGAATTGTGCCCCCAATTCCATTCAAAGCGACCCCACTTCTCTCTAACATAGGTGATTTACAAATCATTAAAAGCCATATGCTTAACCTTTCTTGATATCACTGAATTTAAGTAGGAATGGACTAGGAAGTTTGTAACTCCCTTTGTATGTTGAGGTACTCCCCCACAGTGACCTCAGTTCGTACAGTTAGGTGGTCCCATTGAACCTAGATCATGGGATCTCCAATATTTCTAGGTTAGGTTTTCCGTTGTACAAACTTACTCCAAGGGCTTTAGTCCCATTCCAATCGACGACTTATGTACTACCTCTCTGCTTAAGCCTTTTGTAAGCGGATCCGCAATGTTATCCTTTGACCTCACATAGTCAATCGTGATAACTCCAATTGAGAGTAGTTGTCGTATCGTGTTATGCCGACGTCGCATGTGTCTTGATCTGCCATTATACATTGCACTTTGAGCTCTACAAATAGTTGATTGGCAATCACAATGTATGCAAATAGCAGTCAAAGGCTTAGGCCATCTTGGAACATATTCCAAGAATTGACGCAACCATTCTGCCTCTTCTCCAGCTTTATCTAACGCAATAAACTCAGATTCCATCGTGGATCTAGCTATAAGAGTTTGTTTGGACGACTTCCAAGATATAGCTGCTCCTCCAAGGGTAAATACATAACCACTTGTAGATCTAGAATCTTTTGTATCGGATATCCAGTTGGCATCACTGAATCCTTCCACAACAGCTGGATTTTGGCCATAATGCAGTCCATAATTTCTCGTGTATCTCAAATACCTTAACAATCTTGTCATACCCTTCCAGTGATCTGAACTAGGATTACTAGTATATCTACTTAGCCTACTCACAGCATATGCTAAGTCTGGTCGAGTACATGACATGAGATACATAAGACTGCCAATGATCCTTGAGTATTCCAATTGAGCAACACTCTCGCCTCTATTTTTTTGACAAATGTTGAGAGGTATCAATTGGAGTTTGAGCTACACTCGTGTCCCCGGGATTGAACTTCTCAAGAATCTTATCCACATAATGAGATTGACTTAGCACCAAACCAGTCTGGGTTCTAATGATCTTTACTCCAAGAATCACATCAGCTAGACCCATGTCTTTCATGTCAAATCTCGCTTTCAACATGTCTTTAGTAGATCTGATCATCTTATCATCACTCCCAATGATAAGCATATCATCTACATAAAGGCATAAAATCACATAACCCTTAGAAGTGTCTTTCACATAGACACATTTGTCGCATTCATTTATTTTGAAACCACTGTTAAGCATAACTTGGTCAAATTTTTGATGCCATTGTTTTGGAGCTTGCTTCAAGCCATATAATGACTTGACGAGTTTACACACTTTGCCCTCTTGGCCAGGAGCAGAAAAACCCTCTGGTTGCTCCATGTAAATCTCTTCCTCTAATTCCCCAGTGAGAAATGCAGTTTTTACATCCATTTGATGTATTTCCAAATTTCTCAAAGCTGCAAATGCAAGCACAAATCTAATTGAGGTTATTCTGGTCACAGGCGAGTATGTGTCAAAATAGTCAAGACCTTCCTTTTGTCTAAACCCTTTGATCACAAGCCTTGCCTTGTACTTGTCGACAGAGCCATCAACTTTCATCTTTTTCTTGAATATCCATCGATATCCAAGTGGCTTGCACCCTGGTGGAAGATCTACTAGCTCCCAAGTATGATTCTGCAAGATAGAATCAATTTCACTCTTGATGGCTTCTTTCCATTGAGGTCCATCTGAAGAGGTAACTGCTTCTCGATAGGTTTGAGGCTCACTCTCAACCATGAATGTAAGAAAGTCAGGCCCAAAGGATTTCTCAGTCCTTTGCCTTTTACTTCTTCTTGGCTCACCCTCTTCAACCTCTAATTGTTCTTAAGTTTCCTCTCGAATAGTCTCATCAACCATTGTTGATGAACTTGCATGATTGGTTGTTGAAGAACTCGCATGAGTTTGTACTAACAATGGAAACTCTTCTTCAAAGTATGTCACATTTCCTGGCCTTGTCTCTATGATAGAGTCCTTGTGCACATCAGGATTCTTGGATTCATGTACAAGAAAACGATGTGAGCTACCGTTTTTGGCATATCCAATGAAAATACAATCAACAGTTTTTGGGCCTATTCTAAGTGCCTTAGGGGGTGTAACAATCACCTTAGCCAGGCACCCCCACACTTTCAAGTATTTATAGGATGATTTCTGTCCCCACCACAACTCATGAGGTGTTATGTCCTTATTCTTGAAAGGTATTTTATTTAACAAAAAATTAGCCGACAAAATGGCCTCCCCCCACATGTCCTGGCTCATCCCAGAACTTATCAACATGGCATTCATCATTTCTTTTAGTGTACGATTCTTTCGCTCCGCGATGCCATTGGATTGGGGTGTATAAGGAGGGGTACACTCGTGTATTATGCCACTTTTTGCACATAATTCCCCAAATGGTGAAACATATTCACCTCCTCTATCACTTCTCACACGTTTTATTTTCTTGTTGAGTTGATTCTCAACTTCAGCTTTATACAAGATAAACTTGTCAATTGCTTCATCCTTACTCTTAAGTAAGTAAACATAACAATATCTTGTATTGTCATCAATAAAGGTAATAAAATACTTATTACCACCTCTGGTAGGAATTGATTTTAAGTCACACACATCAGTGTGAATCAGATCAAGGGGTTCAGTTATTCTTTCAACTGATTTGAAGGATGATCTTGTTTGTTTGGCTTCAACACAAGTTTTACATTTTGTTTTAGAGTCAATGGCAAAAGCTGGTATGTAATCTTATTTAATTAAACGACGCATCGAATTAAAATTTACATGACCAAGACGTCCATGCCAAACATTAGGAGACTCAACCAAGTAAGCAGAAGTACTAGCACTTTTATTCATGTTTTTCTTAACAGCCATTACATTAAGTTTAAACATGCCATTCTGGGCATAGTCCTTTCCAACAAACATACCACGCTTAGTTAAAACAAAATTATCACTTTCAAAAACCAAACGAAAACCATGCTTGTTAAGCATCCAATCCGACACAAGACTCTTGCGCAAGTCTGGAACATAAAGCACATTCTTCAAAGTGAGCTCTTTCCCGGAAGTCCACTTCAAGATCACATCACCTTCTCCCTAGATATCAGCTGTAGCAGCATTACCCATGTACAACTTTTCTCCCACCACCTCTTTAAATGTATTAAAGAGGGTCCTATCTGGGCACACATGGCGGGTTGCCCCAGTATCAACCCACCACCCTTTTGGCTCGTTACCCACCAAATTTACCTCCTCCGCCATGGCAATGAGGTCTGAAATCATGGCCACTAATGGCATACCATCATCATCAACCATAAGAGCCGTGTCATGTTTAGGCTCTTTACATTGGTCAGCACGGTGACCAGTTTGTACACAGTTGTAACACTTCCCTTTAAAGGGACCAGCCTTCTTCTTCACACCACCTTTCTTTGGCCCAAGGTCAACACCTTTGTTCTTCCCTTTTCCATTGAACTTGTGGCCTTTGTTACCCTTGTGACCCCTTGAGGATTGACCATGTTCCACAAGGTTCGCTTTAGCAGAAGCTTCAACTTGACCTCCTTTGTGTGCTATTCTGTTGTCTTCTTCAATACGAAGACGAACCACAAGGTCTTCGATAGTCATTTCCTTTCGCTTATGCTTAAGGTAATTCTTGAAGTCCACCCAACTAGGAGGCAATTTTTCAACAATCGCTGCCACTTGGAATGTTTCACTCAGATTCATCCCTTCTGACAGAATATCACTAAGAATAATCTGCAGTTCTTGGACTTGACTCATCACAGTTTTTGAATCAATCATTTTATAGTCCAAAAACCTAGCGACAACATACTTTTTAGTACCCGCATCCTCAGTCTTGTATTTCCGTTCCAATGACTCCCATAATTCTTTGGCAGTTGGAACCTTGAGATACACGTTATACAGGGCGTCTGATAGGCCATTCAACACATAGTTGCGGCATAGGTACTCAGAGTGTTTCCAAGCATCAATAGCACTCACAGATTGGACATCAGATGTCCTTTCTGCGAGAACAGGAGGAGACTCTGTCAAAAACCTCGCAAGGTTTAGAGTGGTCAGATAGAACAACATCTTTTGTTGCCATCTCTTAAAGTTCAAACCAGTAAACTTCTCTGGTTTTTCAGCATGGTTAGCAACTGCTTGAGCCGCTTGGGTACCAACCAATGGTCCCATGGTAGTGGATGTGGATCCAACGGTGGTTGATGTGGTTGCTGCAACAGTAGCCATTTCTGAAACAAGAATATAAATTCAATTAGTTTATAGCAGAAACAGATTGGTTTACAGAAAACCAATACAAACTACAAAAGTTTGCTAATGAACAGAACAAACTGTTTATAAAAAAAAATTTTAAAACCAAAACAGTGAACGGGTTTTAAAAATCTGTTTTAAGCTTGTAGGAAACCGTTCACAAAATAAATAAAATAACAATTTTTATTAATAAACAGTCTGATTACAATACATAAAGAAGAACAGATCTAAACAGAAAGAAATTACAATACAAGAAATTGAATTAAAGTAAGAACAAGTTATAAAGAAAAATAAGGAATAAAACGAAAAAACCAATGGTGACTGAGGCACGTGAAGATCACGCTTCCCTTAAAACAGATTTCAGGCCACCCAGGTGAACCCGTCTGTTTCCCAGGATACAACAGCCTAAGCAGATTGTACTGCCGGGATTAGCCTAGCACCTGAAAAAATACCTGAAACAAGAGTTCTCAGGGATTCGAAATTAGGAAATTCTCTGTGTGTGCTATGAACCATACGAATGTGTAATTTTCAGTGTATCTTAGACAAAGCACACAACTTGTATATATTACTGTTAGGTGCAAAGTGCAAATTGCGCCATCAAAGCACCACATTGCGCCCATCGCCCTCGTCCCGGTCCCGTGCCCGTGCCCGGGCGCGGGCGCAGGCGCGGGTCGGGTGCTTCGCACCCTCCTGGCTACCACTGGGTGTGAGTTGTCATACAAGAATACATTCGTGTAGAGAATTCTAATTATAAATCCACAAAAGATTTATCTCTCCACCTATGTGGGACAAGCTCAATTTCCCACATGTTTATGGTTCCAACACACAAACTTAATGCGCAAGATCTCTCATTCATCTTGGCTTAATTATTAAATAATCATTATATTAACTCATAATATAATATTATTTATAAAATTCCCTAACATTTTTTATAGGCTTAATTACAAACTGAATTAATAAAACATGGACTAAATGGTTAAACCCCACTAACCCTATTACTTAGACACATGCAAAAGTAAACAAACAAAACATGAACTATAATGGAAATCGTGGCTTGCATGAACATGGAGTAGTAGGCACATATCAATCCACCCCACTCGAACTCGACTTGTCCGCAAGTCGAAAATCAGGATACGACTTGGTGTAAACCACGACGGACGCCACTCGACTCGTACCGTAGCACTCGGAGTCGTTTCCAATATCAAGCGCCATGGTGGGTGCCACTCGAATTTCTCGGCTTCACCTTTGTCAACTTCTTCCCTGCTTACAAGACCAAAGCAATTGGATGTGGTGACAAGATTGTTGTGTATGCATTTCCCATGTGAGGGTGAGGGTGAGGGACTGGTGCCTAGACTTGGAGACCACCATGAAATTGAAATCAAGTGGCATTTTCAATTGAATCCATATTGAAGAATTTGTGGCTGAGAGTGAGGGAGGTTGGCCGTGACCTGGGCGATTTTTGTTGCAAAGTTGGTAAAAAAATGGGTTTGTAGGGGTTATGAGAACTGATGTCACTATTGGTTTGAATTGATAGGGGTAGTATGAGAGGTTGAATTTTTATAGGAACTGAAATACGTGTAGAAGGTGAGATTAAGGGCAATGGGCTCCAGACAAAATCAAGAGAAGCAAGGGCTGATGTCGGTAAAGCCACAAGAGCCGGTGGTGGTTCGGGGGCGGAAACCGATGGTGGCGCGAGAGAGGGAACTGGTGGTGGTGTTGTAGTTGTTGGTGCGGTGGCGGAAACGGGCTGTGGAAGTGTAGGTACGAGAGCGGAAGTTGGTGGTGATGATGCGGCAGCGGGTGACGGCAGCGGTGAAGAAAAAATGGGTGAAGTTGCCCATCTCCGGGACTCGTTTTTTAGAAGATCAATCATCTTAGCAATCGTTGATATGATTCGATCCAACGACTCATTCCATTCGTGAGCGTCCATGAGGGGATCAAGACCGCTCTGATACCAATTGATACGAACTAATCGGTTGATAGATAATCTGTTGAGTGGATCAAACTCAAAAGAAATTAGCAAAAAGCAAGATTTGAGATAATTCTTTAAATTTTTCATTCATGATCAAAAACTAACACATATGCCTTTTTATAGGCTTAATTACAAACTGAATTAATAAAACATGGACTAAATGGTTAAACTCCACTAATCCTATTACTTAGACACATGCAAAAGTAAACAAACAAAACATGAACTATAATGGAAATCATGGCTTGCACGAAGATGGAGTAGTGGGCACATATCATGAAACACCCGGAGTGATGAATTGATCGAAATTATAATTTTGAATAACTTGTTAAATGCACAAACCATGGATCTTATGATTATTATTATTAAGAGAATTACGTAATCCACAATTATTTTGATGTTAACATTGTAAATAATTCCTTGATTTGCTCCACATATGTCCCCGGCTGCCTCAGGCACCATGAATATTTTATTATTCTTGTGGCTTGAATATTTTTTTTTTATAGATTTCGGCCTATAATAAAAAAATCACGTTTTTTCTTTATTTTGTTATATGTGAAATAAATCATCTTTCAACAAAAAAAAAGAATCTTTCAAAAAAAAAAATTATGGGAAATAAATCAAATAATAGTCAACGGTTGAAATATTGAAATATAGTAGTTAATTGCTTGATTGTTCTATGTGCTTTATGATATTGCATCATAATTGTTATGTAACTATTAAACGTTGAGAATCAGTGGTGAATATTTACAAAACAGAGAGACCAACCAAGCAATTAACTTTATTTATGTTGTTTATACTTGTCAATTGTAAGAAACGAGTTAACGTTAACTCACGCGTTGCGACGGGTTTTTATTATGAATTTCTTTATTATGACTATGTGAGATGTGCAAAATCTTTATTTTTGCAAAACATTATTTTCATTTTGCTTTATTATCATTCTATAACAACGCTAAATAATTTTATATTCAAGAAAATCATGCTATATTTGATAAAGAAGCCACTAAACACATACAATCAATTTATGCTCGGCCGCATAAAGAAAAATCAACTAAGGAATCATTTGTCCTTTGTAATTTTGTAATTGCACGCATTGGCGGATCTTAAGTTTTCGGTAAAATTAGAGGGTGGGTTAGACTCTCAAAATCTAATATTTCATACTAAAAATAAAATAATTTCACAAATTTTCGGCAGTAAAATTTATACGAAGCTAAAAAAGAAAGGGTCGGCTATATTCAACGTTGGAGATACAAATTGATCATAATCACATTTTGGTTATATTCAAGGCATATAAAACGTTAAATTATTCTTTAGTTAAAATAAATATCATTCAAATTTTGTTGTGAGCGGTGATTCCATGGCATCATTCAAAGAAATTTAGTCATGCATGCATGATTCTCACATGTTTGACCATATGCATCCAGGTGTATACTATTATGAATCTATGATGGCAAGCATCAATACTTCAATTGTGAAGACGGAATTATGAAGGGCACATCTTTTAACGAACATGAAATTGTATTTGTAAAATCAATCGCTAAAACCTAATATCCCTTCCTCTTCTGATAAACATTACAAACCATCTCCCCTAATTACCCCCAACCAAATACTCTACAACAAACTAAACCCTAAATCCTAGTGACAGAATAGAAAATAAAATTTCATTCTTGTCCAATTAATTTTAAGCTGTATTCAAACACACCTTCTCTGCCCACGAACTGCACTACACCTTCAATCAGATATAAAAAATCCCAAAATTATCCAAAACCCTTAATTTTGGTTAATTAGAAATTTAAACACTCGAATTGAAGCGTTGTTTTCATCATTTGGAGCACCGTTTCGAGGCAAGTTTTACATCAATGAACTCGTATCGTCGTTCTAATCAAAAGCCCTAAAAATATGTTTGTAATTTGGAAAAAAAGCTTAACTCCGTTAAGTTTTTTTAACGGGGGACTATTGTAGGAAAAATAGATGAAATGTGGGACTGGTGGGGGGAATATTCTGAGGTGGGATTATTAATGGGCAATAAGGTCTAGGTGGGATTATTACAGGCCAATTCACCTGCTTTTAATGAACCGTTGTAATACTTCATTTTATTTTTATATTTTATAACAATAAGGATATGCAAATTAACCAACGAGACTTTTAAACGAAGGCGTGGTACAATATACCTAGCCCCTCATTTCATAGGAGATTATGTTTTTTTTGTATGTACATATAATATACGAAGGGTTGTGACTTTTGATAAGGGGTGTAATATATTTAAAATTAGTTTAAAGTATTGTGACTTTTTGAAGGGGTGTGACTTTTCGAAGGGGTGTTATATAATGAACAAATGAAAGGGTGTGAGTAAAATAAACTAAAGGATGTGACTTTTAAAAAATAAGAAATAACCTAAGTATATAATTGTAACACCCCCAAAATCCCACCTGCGGAAATCCCGCGAGGCGTGTTACGCATCAGAGTTCGAGCCACCAATCACATTGAACCAATGGTAAATACTTAAATAAAACATAATATCAATTCCCAAAGTGTTGTGTAGCGGAAGCATGTAAATAATCGTTTAGCAAATGTTTCATATTAATACTTAAAACCAATGTATCAAACGTAAATTAATCCAAGAGCCTCGATCCATGACCACTCCAACACTCCCAGATAGCAAGTCCATGTTCCAAACGTTAATGACCTACAAGCATGCAAACAAGCGTGTCAGACTACGCTGGTGAGTTCAAGGTTTTGTTAACGTGTTTTGTTACCATATGTATGTTAACGCGATGTAGTGTTGTGATACGATGTCGTTCACGTTAGATACCCTAGGGAGTGTGCCCATATGTATCCGGGGAGTGTGTACCCCTTAACGACCGATGCTATGTTGTTCACGCTAGATACCCTAGGGAGTGTGCCCATATGTATCCGAGGAGTGTGCCTCTTAACAACCATAGCGATACCCAGATAATTAGTTCACGCCCGTCCTTACGGCCCGGTGTGAGGTTTCCCACCTAATAGCGCTATCAACTAATTACCCCATTGCCCTCCAGGCAATCCGATGATAGATCCCATGTTCAATAACCAAAAACCGATTAAGTTGTTTACCCAAGGTTTCCCTTCCAAATGTTTACCAGTTTTCCCAAACCACCGGGACGCATGCTTGAGAAAATGCAATGAACTCACCTGGGGTTGCTCGGTATGATACACAGAAAGTTCAGTTAAGCTACAATGTGATCAACCACGTCCTAGCACGTTTATCATACAAGTCAGGTTTGTATTCAAGTATTGCACGTATGTTCTACACGTATCGAAACAAGTCGTGTACAAGTATTGACCATTGTATTCACGTATAAGCATAACAGTTCAACAGTAGCTTCACAAAAACAAAGTCCAAATATGCGGCCCAATCTGATGGATTCGTAACAGTGTGCAGGCCCAAGAGCAGAGTGTACGTGGAACTGGTCTCGAGTCGAGACTAAGTTCTCGAGTCGAGACTAGGCGGTCTCGGGTTGTCCTGGTTTCCAAGTCTCGAGTCGCAACAAGGTGATCTCGAGTTGTCATGTGCTTGTCGAGACTACACGGTCTCGAGTCGCAACCGGACCCGCAACCATGGTCTCGGCTTGTGCTGTTGTGTGTCGATAATGTGGTCTCGAGTCGAGACTAAGGGTTCTCGACTCGCAACCGTGTCGAGACTAGCAAATTGTAACAGACTTCCTAATTTCCATAATTTGCAGCTCAATCAGTTCCGTATTATTAGCAAACATCTTTGGCAGTTTCACAATCAGATCAAATCAGCAGTTTAATCAATAATTATGAACATTCATATCATCATCAAGAACAACAATCGGATCATCATACAAGCCGAATCATTTAACTATCATGAAACCGGATTCTAGACTAATCATGCCATCCTAACCCGAAATCATATTATCACAGCCCGTTTAACTAGCATATAATCGGACTAACTATCATATTGCCAATCATACATGCAACCGATTTCATGAACACTAAAAATCAACAACATAATAAATCATGCTAACAAGAACCCTAGATCATGTAACAATGGCCCTAGATTTTCATGCAAGGAACATCATCAAACGTGGAATCATATAACAACAACACTTAAAACACTAACCGGCTTAGAGATGAAACCCGTGAGGTCTCGAGTCCAAGTGATGTTGTCGCCGGCTTCAAGAGAGAGGGAAGGAGTTCTAGGGTTTTGTGTAACTTTGTGTTTTTGTAACAAATGAGAGAATGTTACTAACATCCTATGTGTTATGTGATTAAGGGAATGGGCCGAACCCATCCTTGGGTTGCCTAATGGTTTCGGTTACAACAATACGGCCCAACGGCCTTGTGCGATTGGGGAGTGGTTGTGCGATTCGGTTCACTTAACACAAACAGTTAATACACAAAGCATACAATCACACATTCAATAATCATAAAGGTTCATATAAGCATGTAACGTTACACAAAGTGGGTTCGAAATACGAGTTGTCACAATAATGAAAAGGTTTGAGTAAAATGAACTAAAGGTTGTGACTTTTAAACAAATGGGACATAAAATCCAGCTTTTCCACAGACGCACTCTTCCCGTTAAAAAAAAACACTCTTAAAAATCACTTTAGAGATTGTTCATATCCCTTATGTTAATTTCTTATGATCACAAAATCCACTCTTCCCGTTAAAAAAACCATCTTTTTTTTAAATCCACAAAAAATCTTCAAAGATTATCCAAAACCCTTAATTTGATCCTGTTGAGAAAAGTAACATTTCAGTTACATCTACTGATGAGTTATGAATAAATAAGCAAACCACTATTTGAGACTAAACGAGACAAACAACTGGTGGCATTCTAAGCACTGCTTGTGATCAAACACTGATGGTGGTTAACAGCTGATAGTAACAACTGATGATGGTAAACAGCTGCTGTTGAAATAAGCAGTATATAGTGAATCAGTGGTTTGAAATATTGTTATGAAGTGAGTCAGTAGTTGGAGTATCGGGGAGCAGTTGTTTAGGTATAAGGTTTGATGCTTACATTCTTGTAAGTTCAGGGGGTGTTTGTGGAAATTCTTACAACGGATAGTTGTAACTGAATTTAGGTCGATTAGTATAAATAGGGGTTTGCAGTAGTTTGTAGTTAGTTCATGATTTTCAATTTCTTTGTAATTCTTTTCTTGTAATTCAATTTCTGATTCAATAAGATTCAATCGTTAATCGTTGATTCAATTCTCTGGGTCAATTTCTGGGTTGTTTTTCGAACAAGTGGTATCAGAACCATTGGTGGCTCGATTAAGAAGAAATTGAAGTTCAATTCCGCAATCAGAGATCAAAGATGGTGTCAACGAAGTTTGAATTGGAGAAATTTGATGGGAGGAATGATTTCAGTCTATGGCGTGTGAAGATGAGGGCTCTTCTGGTTCATAATGGTGTGGTAGATGCGCTGAAAGGAGAAGATAAACTTCCTGAAGGCTTAACTGATAAAGAGAAGAAGCATATGCTCGAGAAGGCTCATAGTGCAATCATATTGAGTCTTGGTGATCGAGTTCTTCGTGAAGTATCAAAGGAGACGTCTGCTGCAGGGATTTGGGCAAAGTTGGAGTCATTGTATATGACTAAATCTTTGGCAAATCGGCTGTATTTGAAGAAGAGGTTGTATACGTTTCACATGTCGTCTGGAAAGAGTCTTGAAGATCATACAGATGAATTCAACAAGTTGATCTTGGATCTTGAAAATATAGAGGTGGTGTTGGATGATGAAGATCAGGCCATAATATTTCTCACTTCTTTACCATCATCATATGAACACTTTGTGGATACATTGATGTATGGTAGAGATTCTCTGTCTATGGAAGATGTATTGTCTACCTTGAATTCAAAAGAATTGAAGAAGAGGTCAGATTCTAAAGAAGAAGGTGGAGATGGTTTGTTTGTGAGAGGAAGGTCAGATCAAAGGAATTACAGCAGTGGCAACAGAAATTCCAGGTCAAAATCCAAGTCAAGATTCAAGAGGAGATGTTTTGTTTGTAATTCAGAAAAGCACTTCAAGAAAGATTGTCCAGAATTCAAGAAAAGAAAAGGTGAAGGCAGTTATTCAAGAGGGCAAAGTAGAAATTACTCAAAGGGGCAGAGTAGTCATGTAGATTCTGATGATCAGTCAGAAGGAGGTTATGACAGTGCTGATGTTCTTGTGGTCACAAGTGAATGTAATCAAGAAAAATGGGTAATGGATTCAGGGTGTTCATTCCATATGACACCTCTGAAAGAATCCTTCAAAGAATTGAAGATGGTGGACATGGGGCTGTAAAGCTTGGAGATGATAGGCCTTGTCAGATTCTTGGCATTGGAACAGTCACAATGAAGACAAAATCTGGCATCACATTTGATCTTAAAGATGTGAGGTACATCCCTGATCTTAAGAGAAGTTTATTGTCTCTTAGTACTTTAGAGAAAATGGGATATCATGTTAGTCTTAGAGACGGAAAGGCCAGGGTCATAAAAGGGTCTATGGTGGTGCTTAGTGGTACTAGAATCAAGAACAACATTTACATGTTGGATTGTAAAGTTGTTGATGGAGTGGCTGCTGTGGCAAGTGAAGAAGGTGATGATGAAGCCCTGAAGTGGCATAAGAGACTTGGTCATATAAGTCAACAAGGCCTGATTGAGTTGTCCAAACAACAAGTTCTTGGTGACTTAAAGAATTGTGATATAAGCTTTTGTGAAAGCTGTGTTTTGGGCAAACAGAAAAGAGTGAAGTTCAGTAAGGGAAAACATATTTCTAAGGGAGTCTTAGATTATGTTCACTCTGATCTGTGGGGGCCAGCAAGAACTGAAACTTTGGGGGGGTGGAAGATACTTCTTGTCCATCATAGATGATTACTCAAGAAGAGTGTGGGTTTATGTGCTTAAACACAAGAGTGATACTTTCAAGAAGTTTCAAGAATGGAAAGTATTGGTGGAGAATCAAACTGAGAAGAAAGTGAAGAAACTCATAACAGATAATGGGATGGAGTTTTATAATCACGAGTTTGATCAATTTTGCAAAGAAAATGGTATAGCCAGACACTTAACCATTCCTGGTACTCCACAACAGAATGGTTTGGCTGAAAGAATGAACAGAACTTTATTAGTAAGAGTGAGGTGTATGTTAGCAACCTCAGGAATGCCAAAGAAGTTCTAGGGTGAAGCTGTATCCACTGCAGCTTATTTGATCAATAGATGTCCTTCATCAGCAATTCAGATGAAGACACCTATGGAGATGTGGTCTGGTACTAAACCTGAGTATGAAGATTTAAAAGTTTTTGGGTCTTTGGTGTATTCTCATGTGAGTGATGATAAGTTGGATCCAAGATCTCGAAAGTGTGTAATGCTGGGATATACTGAAGGTGTAAAGGGATACAGGCTTTGGAGGTTGCAAAATCCAAAGGTGATAGTGAGCAGAAATGTTCAGTGCAGGGAGAATGTCTTATACAAAGATGTTATGGAGTCAATGAATAAAAGTGTATCCAAGAAAGATGATCTTCAGTTTGAGGTGGAGCCAGTGTTAAACAGACCAAAGGTGAATGTTGAAAGGTCTGGTGCAACTCAGGGTGAAACAAGTCAAATTGGTCCTGGTTCAAATCAGGATGAGACAAGTCAAAGTGTACCAAATTTGGAGGATTACATTTTGGTGAGAGAAAGGTCAAAAAGGAGAGTTGTGAAACCACTAAGATACAGAGATCAAGAAGATATTTCTGCAGTTGCCTTTGTAGCAGCAGAGAATGAAAGCATTTATGAACCACTAACTTTTGAAGAAGCTGTTAATTCAGAAGATAATCAAAAGTGGTGTCAAGCAATGGATGAGGAGATGGATTCCCTGTACAAGAATGGTACATGGGAGTTAGTAAACAAGCCTAAAGACCAGAAGTTGGTGTCTTGTAAGTGGATCTACAAGATTAAGGAAGGTGTTAAACCAGGAGAAGATCCGAGATATAAAGCAAGATTGGTAGCAAAAGGATTTACTTAAAAGGCAGGTGTTGATTACAACGAGATCTTTTCTCCTGTAGTCAAACATGTCTCAATTAGAGTTATCTTGTCCTTGGTTGCATCATTAGATCTGGAATTGGAACAAATGGATGTAAAAACTGCATTTTTGCATGGTAATTTGGAGAAGAAGATCTATATGGCACAACCAAAGGGGTATGAGGTCAAAGGCCAAGAAGATAAGGCATGTTTACTGAAGAGGTCCTTGTATGGACTGAAGCAGTCTCCCAGACAGTGGTACAAAAGATTTGATGAATACATAGTGGGCAGTGGTTTCAGCAGAAGTCCTTATGACAGTTGTGTGTATCATAGGGAGTATGACAGAGGTAAATTTGTCTATTTACTCTTGTATGTTGATGATATGCTGATAGCTTGTGAAAGCAAAAGCCAAATAGAAGAAACCAAACAACTGTTGATGAGAGAGTTTGAAATGAAGGATTTGGGGAAAGCCAGGAAGATACTTGGTATGGAAATCCACAGAAACAGGGCAGAAAAGGTGTTAACATTGTCTCAATCTTCTTATATTGAGAAAGTGTTGAAGAATTATAGAATGGGAGAGTGTAAGCCTGTTACAACTCCTCTTGCAGCTCATTTCAATTTGTCAAAGAAAGATTGTCCTCAAACAGATGAAGAGGAAGAATACATGAGCAAAGTTCCATATGCAAACACTGTTGGAAGTCTGATGTATCTCATGGTCTGCACAAGGCCTGATATTGCATATGCTGTTTGTGTGGTGAGCAGATACATGGCAAATCCTGGTAAAAATCATTGGGCAGCAGTAAAGTGGATTCTCAGGTATTTGGCATGTACAAAGAAACTTGGTTTAAAGTTTGAGAATCATGCTGAGAAGGAAAACATGGTCAGTGGTTATGTTGATTCAGATTATGCAAAAGACAAAGATAATGGCAGATCAATAACTGGGTATGTGTTCTCATTAATGGGTAATGTTGTTAGTTGGAAGTCTCAGTTGCAGCATGTGGTTGCATTATCCACAACTGAGGCTGAATTCATACCTTTAACAGAAGGAGTAAAAGAGTCTTTATGGTTAAAGGGTATGGTTGCTGATATGGGAATCAGATTGGATGGTGTGGAGGTGAATTGTGATAATGAAGGTGTTGTTCAGTTGTCAAAGAAGAGTGTTTTTCATGAGAGAACCAAACACATCAATGTGAAGATGTTTTGGATCAGAGATGTGGTGACTTCGAAAGAAGTGGTGGTCAAGTGGGTTGGAACAGATGTTAACCCAGCTGATGTGATGACCAAGGCTTTGCCAGGGGCAAAGTTTACATTTTGCTTTAACTCATTAAATTTGGGATAAACTGAATTGTTACTTAGGTGGAGATTGTTGAGAAAAGGTAACATTTCAGTTACATCTACTGATGAGTTATGAATAAATAAGCAAACCACTGTTTGAGACTAAACGAGACAAACAACTGGTGGCATTCTAAGCACTGCTTATGATCAAACACTGATGGTGGTTAACAGCTGATAGTAACAACTGATGATGGTAAACAGCTGCTGTTGAAATAAGCAGTATATAGTGAATCAGTGGTTTGAAATACTGTTATGAAGTGAGTCAGTAGTTGGAGTATCGGGGAGCAGTTGTTTAGGTATAAGGTCTGATACTTACATTCTTGTAAGTTCAGGGGGTGTTTGTGGAAATTCTTACAACGGATAGTTGTAACTGAATTTAGGTCGATTAGTATAAATAGGGGTTTGCAGTAGTTTGTAGTTAGTTCATGATTTTCAATTTCTTTGTAATTCTTTTCTTGTAATTCAATTTCTGATTCAATAAGATTCAATCGTCAATCGTTGATTCAATTCTCTGGGTCAATTTCTGGGTTGTTTTTCGAACAGATCCCTTCACAAATCACTTTCTTGGTCCCAAAAATTATATTTCCGATTAAAAAAATCATCTTTTTCAAAAACCTACAATGATTATCAACAACCCTTGTGTTAATTGCTTATAAAAACGGTTTCTTGATCTCAAAATCAAATTTTTTACGGTTAAAATGGACGTCTCGCTGGTAAAATCATTACCGATAAGATCTTTAACGATCGACTACCATTTCAACCCACTGATATAGAACTGGTTAATCTTTAACTCCGGTTGAAGATCAGCGGTTTCGATAAAGAAGTGCGTTATATTCGTGAAATAGATGTTTCCAGTTAAGAGCCTTAGAACTTACCCAGATTCATTTTTTTATTTCTTAATTTTGTTTTACCCTTTTTTATCATACCCAGATTCATAATCTTGATAATTTGGGACAACATAAACAGAAGATCTAGTAATAGAACTAAAAATGGAAGAAAATTCCGTCTAGATTTATCGGTGACTGAGTCAATAGACGATGAATGGTTTTTTCTGCCAGTAAAATAGAATACATCAGAACGGGCAGCGATTTAACGGGGCAACAGTTTCTCGGTATTGGAAGGCTACTGGAAAAGATCAGACGATCAAGACAAATAGGGGGAGTAGTTTGATTGGGAAGAAGACCCTTGTGTTCTATGCGGGTAGGACGATCAAAACATGGTAATCGCAATTGAAGAAGAAAATAACGACAATCATGGAAACACATACGCATGCATCGATTGTAAAGTACGTAGGTTCAAGTATAAAAACAACGATGAACATGGTAATCGCCATTTAAGAAGGAAAAATGAAAATCTTGGATGCATATATTATTAAATCGATCGAACATAACTTAGATTTTTACCTTAGATATCGAATTTGGTGAGTTGGTGATGTGAGGATGTCTAAAGAATCTTCTGATTTGGTATCGGCGAAAGCGGTAAAACACGAATCTGGTTATTTAAAATGTAGAAATGTATTGAGATTATTTAAAGAATTAATGGTGTGTCGATCGGCATGAAGCTTCGTTTGAAAACGTAATTTATTTAATTTTTTGATAGGGTATGAAATATAGTAAGAAATATTGAAATTATTTGACCATGAAATTAATATTAATTAATTTGTTGTGTGGATTTGGGAAAAAATAATATTAAAAGGAGTAGTGCGTAAATTTTTTGGGTGGATGTTTTGGTTGTAATATTTTAAAATAAGGTGGGGGTAAATGTTGTGGGTAATAGTCAAGAGATGTGTTTTGTGAAGACATAAACGGTGTGTTTTGTAAGGACACGAAGTTTCATTTACCCGTGTCTATAGTTACTTTTGTAATGTATATTTTTTTATGTAAAATGAATAAAATGAAAGGGTGTGAGTAAAATAAATTAAAGGATGTGACTTTTAAACTAATAGGAGATAACCCAAGTTACTAATTGTATAAGGGTATAATTTCAGAAGAGTGGACGAATTAACAAACGGATTATAGATAATTCTTGTGAATATTAAGTATTATATATTTTAATTAGGGATAATTACTGGTTTATTAGATATGTCTAGTTGGTTATTTTATTAATTAAATGGAGTTTTAGTTAGGTTAGGATTAGAATGAGTTTAGTATGAATAGAAGGTTAAAACTAGTGTAATTGGTTCTTTTATATCATTCCACATGAAAAAGGGTAATTACAAAGCAATGGCAGGTAGTCGGGCAACAAGTTGCGCCGCCACCCCCTTTTGAATAGAAAAACCAATTCTACTAAATACAAAGTTTGAAACCTTTAGCGACGAAGAATTACTATTAACGACTTTTTGAACCCGATTCAAGAGTTGTACAGCGTCAGGAGCGAGACCACCAAAGGTATCAAACGCAAACGGGACAAACACATGTTGATTCTCCCGGCAAGCTTTGTCATGTTTTGCCACTTTGCTCGCCTCTGCCTTGAGCACCGCTTGCCCTACGACAAAGCCCTTGTCCTTGAGTCCGACAAGGGGGGAGACTCCAGTTAGATCTACACAAGCGTGTTTCCCCCTTCCCATCCAAACACAAGGATGTCCGCCGGGCGTAAAGTGGACCTCCCCTCTAAGGGGTCAGTAAGGAAATTTACTGGAGCCTCCTTTTTGGCAGAGATCCCGGCCCGCTTAAGAACA
Organism: Helianthus annuus; assembly: GCF_002127325.2. NCBI lineage: Eukaryota > Viridiplantae > Streptophyta > Magnoliopsida > Asterales > Asteraceae > Helianthus > Helianthus annuus. The sequence goes on from NC_035444.2 coordinate 6,987,336, forward strand.
TCACATAACACATCTCTCACCCAATCATGCCGATATTTAAACCCTGGTAGCTCTTTACAGTGGATCGCGTGCTCGCCGAAAGAATCCAAACACGCTTTGCGGCATACCGGACATGGCTCGTCAACTGGGAACAAAGGAATCATCAGTCGGTATCTAAGGATAGCACGGTATTCCACAGCCGACATGTGTTGCCCCAAGCCTTCAATTGGTGTGACAGACAGAAAATCCTGAGCATGTGGGGCACGTAGACATTCAAACACAGCTCTTTGCCGAGGGGATAAAACAAACTTCTCTTCAAACCTCTTGACAATTTCTCCATATAAGTCGAACAAGTTGTTTAATCTCGTGTTTTTTATGTTCGATTAAGGGCCTGTTGGTCAACGTGATATGTATGCAAAGTATTGAAATCGGTGATCGAATTGATGTGGAATAAAAAAGGTGATTGTTTATGATTAGACAATTTCATTCAACATTAAAAGGGTTCAATTGAGGTCGGGTTTCGAATGCTTCTTAGCCGTGTAGGGAAAGATAGCGAGTGTTCTTTTTCAACAACTGGTAAAAAACCAACATATTTTGGTGCAACAAAATAAGATCAGCAGGGCTGGAGGGGGTTTGTTTAACAACAAAAAAAGACATAATAGCGGTGGCTTGTCATGTTGGCGGTCGATAGCAACGTGTGCATATCGATCAAGAAAATTTTTCATGTAAAAATCCGAAAGTTGTTCACGAGGTAAATTTAACACAAGTTTGATCATGTTTTATTTTTGTTGGTGACTATTTCTCGCCAAGGAGGAAAACCGCAGAGGGAAGGTCGATTTTTTGTGGCAGAAAACCAACGGGCATGTCGCGGAAGGAACGAAAGAGCAAGGGGTTAGGGATTCTTTTAGCGACCGAGGGACGGATCAACCAGCGGTTGTTGTCTTTGTTGGTGGTTCATATTAGCAGGGGCATATTAAGGGGGGTGTCTGTCAGGGTGGCAAAACTACGATCAAAGAAGGGTTCAATCTGTATTACATAAACTAAAGCGAATGGTGGTTCGGGTTAGCTGGTGTTATAGTATAGTATCGTTGGCCATGTGATGGTAAGAGATGATCAGTTCAATTCGTTTCGGTGGTGATGAAGTTTACTACATTAGCAAGTTTCAATCTAGGTAAGATCTAGACCCAATCCTTCCCACCAAGGATAAGAACGAAGTAATCGGTGTAGGTTGTTCTTTTTGGCAGAAATATCCGATCAGATTTACGAGTAAACGACCGGAAGCAGATTCATCAAAGCGAGGTGCTTTGAATTTTGTCGTGTCTAGTAAAGAAAGAAGAAAAAGGTAGAATAGTGTAGTTCTCGTGACCCGGGAAGAGGGAAAAGATTGGTCAAAGGATTGAAGTTATCGATAATTGTTGGTGTATTAGATATGTTTATCTAGTTGGTTATTTTATTAATTAGATAGAGTTTTAGTTGGGTTAGGATTATAACGAGTTTAAAATAAATAGATGATTAAGGCTATTGTAATTGGTGTGCTTTGGTTATAAATAAAAGAGTCAAGCAAGTAAGCAAGTTGTTCAATCTCGTATTTTTTCTTTCGATTAAGGGTCTGGTTTCCAACGTTAATTACCCTCTTTTCCAATTGTATTGCTAAAAGAACTAAGGTGGTGTTTGTTTTTTCAGACCCAAAAGGTCTGCAGTCTGCAGACCACATCTGCAGGCATCTGCAAGAGAAGAGGTAGACCAAAAGTCTGCAGTCTGTAAGGAGAAGAGGGGTTTTTTTTTACTTCTACACAAACCCTTCACAACACACACACAACACACTCTTCTCTCTCTTTCATTTATACCAGTTTTCCTTTCTCTCTCATATAACAAAAAACCAGATCTAAACCTTTAAAATCTCATAAACCAACCATCTTCCATCCCTCTCTCTATCATAACCATGTAAACTAGCCGGACTTCACCCACCATACCACCACGTGTTTGAAGATGAAGGTGGTTGGACAAAGATGGCGGTTCGACGGTGATTTTTCAGGTGGTTCGACAGCGAGTTTCAGGTGGTGCGACGGCGAGTTTGGTGGAGGTGGTGGCGGAGATGGTGGGTTTCAGGTGGGGTTCGATGGTGGGTTTCAGGTGGTGCGACGTGGTTTCAAGGGGTTCGATGGTGGGTTTCGACGACGAGTTCGACGAGGTTTCAAGGGGTTCAATGGTGGGTTTGAGGTGGTGCGACGGCGAGTTTGGTGGAGGTGGTGGCGGAGATGTGGTGGTGGAGGTAGTGGCGGGATGTGGTGGTGGAGGTGGTGGCGGAGATGTGGCGATGGAGAGTGGTCTGCGTTTTGAAAGAGAGAAGAGGTGAGAAGAGGTGGGCTTATGTCTGCGTGGGGAAGAGGTGGGGAAGAGGTAAAAGGTGAGAAGTGCTTCTGGAAAACAATCTGCCGGACCCAAAGGTCTGCGCGTGTCTGCGCGACGCAGACATAAGTGGCCAGAAGTGCTTCTGGCCAAAAAACAAACAACACCTAATTCTTTTGATATCGTATTTTACAAAGTAATAATATGTGGAGAGTGTACTTAAGGGGTTTGAAGTACGGGTGTCAGTTGTGTCAGGTTGAAATATACGACCCATGTTATTATTAATGTCAAAGATTTCAACCCTATCCCATAGACATATAAATCTGGATCAACCTGATCACGACCTATTTAACCCGTTTTTTTTTAAATGACTCAAACATGTTGACGAATTAGAAACAGGTTATTGGGTTGTAACTTGTAAACGGGTTATCGATGGCGTGTTTCAGTGGGTACGAGTGTGAGAACTAGATAATATAGTATGAAAAAACTAACATTATTACAACAAATCAAAGTCATAATAAAATACAAAATCCAAACCAAATTCAAGCATAAAATTTAAATTGTTTGATCAAAACCAACAAAATAACAAATCGTTTGAACAAAACACATTATATCTGTCAAAAAAAATCAAAAGATTTTTTTTAAACAAAATGGAAATGATTTAGGCATTTAGCCAGTAGAGTAAATGAGTAATATGAAATTCTTCTGTACATGGCTTTATAGCCTAGTGGCATTTTAGGGATGAGATGAGACATTATACCTAGTGGAGATGGATATGATCGGATGGTTCTGCTGGTGGCACGATAATACTCCAGTAGTGTCACACCCCAACCGATGGCGGAATCATCGGGGCGCGGCACTAGGCGAATCAGATTGCTCAAGAGAATCCATAACAACTATATTGCGATAATATTTATTACATTTGTCATCCCATACTAACAAACAATACAATCACATAAGTTATCACAGATTTCTTGTTCTCTCGAACAATTCAAATCCGACAACCTATAATTTAGTTGAGTTTCTAGACTTCCTAGCTTGATTTGATGTATACTTCGGCTAAACCTGCAACATACGTTAAAACTTTGTCAATACAAAAGTATTGGCGAGTATACAGGTTTGATATGTGATAGTGTGATAGATTGAAAGTGCTGCGAATTTCCACATGCATAAACGTAATACACAACATATATACTCACAAAACTGATACTACCAGTTAAGTCCTCGATGCTCGACTCTTGATGGCATAACTAGACCCCGTCGGGCGAAATAGTACTATACTAGTCTTGGTGGGACGTCACGAGTATAAGTCCTAGCATACATGTACTAGCATCACGTATATCTATGCAAACAGTTATTCGCAAGTGATAAATAGTCCAATTAAATCATTCGTTTGATAAGTTTGGTTTTTATGGAACGTATGTTACACCCAAAATTCGATAAAAGGGGTCAAGTATACTCACAGCGCGTTTTCGGTTAGGTTTGCGGAACCGGTGCCGGAGAATATCCTGATTTCAGATAATTTACGTGAGTGATAGATTACTATGCGTGAAACGGCATCGATTTGCGCGAAATCGGGCGAAATTGGGTTAAAATTGGACGAAATGCTGAAATTGGGCTGGCCCAGTCGAACAGGCCACTCGATCGAATGGGCCTGTTCGATCGATTGGGCCTGTTCGATCGAATGGGCCTGTTCGATCGAATGGGCCTGTTCGATCGAATGGGCCTGTTCGATCGATTGGGCCTGTTCGATCGAATGGGCCTGTTCGATCGATTGGGCCTGTTCGATCGAATGGGCCTGTTCGATCGAATGGGCCTGTTCGATCGAATGGGCCTGTTCGATCGAATGGGCCTGTTCGATCGATCAGCTGTTCGATCGACTAGCTGTTCGATCGACTTAGCTGTTCGATCGACTAGCTGTTCGATTGGCCATCCTGTTCGGCTGTTTTCGATGATTTTTCGAGCGTTTTTCGGCGTTTTGGGTCGAGACGTTACGATGAGGTGTTAAGCAACTGAAATCCCGTCAATTCCGACCTGTTTTAACGGCCGGGAATCACCCCGTTCGTCGGAACTTGGTCGTTTTTGTCGGTTTTTCCGTGTTTAACTCGAAATCGATCATTTTATCACCAGAAATGTGTAGGAGATTGGTCTAAGTTCTGGTTTTACCATTTTTATGTATAGATCTGATGTAAAAACCTTGATTTTACTTAGGAAATGCCCTGGATCTGAGTTGTTCTTGATGATATAAGGTCAACACTTGAAGTTCATAAGAACTTTGTGATGAAATCTATCCGAACAACCCAAATCCGTGGCCTTTTGATTAGAAAAACATTGATTTGGTTGAGATTCATGAAGAATCGTACGTAAATCATCCGAATCTGAGTTGTTCTTCATGGGATGACATCACCTTTGAAGAACTTTGTGGTGACATCACCTTAGAACACTCCAAATCCGTTGATTTCACGGTTAAAAATCGAGATTCGAAAGATAGAAAGATGAAGGATTGCATTTTGATCAAGGAAGTACAAGATTCGGGTTGAAAACTTACAAGAATCGGAAGAAATCGAGAGATTTGAGGGCTGGAACGTCTTGGTCGGTTAGGAGCAGCAACACAAGTGTTTGGGAGTGAATGGAGGGGTATTTATAGGCAAGGAAGGAGAAAGGAAGGCAAAACAGCAGTTGGTTCGGCTGGCCCGTTCGATCGGCTGGCCCAGTCGATCGGCTGGCCTAGTCGATCGGTTAGCCCAGTCGATCGGCTGGCCTAGTCGATCGGTTAGCCCAGTCGATCGGCTGGCCTAGTCGATCGGACTGGCCCATCCGATCGGACTGGCCTATCTGATTGGGTCGGTCTGACCAATTGGACTAGTCTGACCGAATTGATCCGTTCGGAAGCCTTTTGATCCCGTTTTTGGTGCGATTTCTACGGTTTGAGCCATATTTTCATATATTTATATAATTATTAAATTATTTATTATTATTAATCACAAAAGGGCCGTATATACGTATTTATGTATCCAATTCTCAGTGCGGTGATCGAGTTACGCGTGCCTTTGAGTGCGTTCTTCGATGTGATGTGCCACAATGATTATCGGGGCACCACTTACTCATATTGCCATCATCGTCATGACGGTTAGAGTCATAGTACTCACCCGATAACCCTCGTTAGCGTTGATTACTCACATTTTGACACCTCACGCTCATCGAGAAGGGTAGTTTAGGCCCTTATTCGACATCGTCGCGAGTGTTATGCAAAAATAGGTTTGTAATAGCGATAGAATATGCGTAATTATTCGATTAGACTTCGATTTAGCGATAAAATTGATATTGTTACATTATGATCCGAATCTCCGGTGCTAGGCGTAACGAGTGTATCGAGTAGTAACAACGCACAAAGGTGCGGGTTGTTACAGTATCCCCTCCTTTAGGAAATTTCGTCCCGAAATTAATCCAATAGTAGGGTCGTAAGAGTTGATGCGATTGATGGAAGGGATTAATAGCGTCTAGACAACGAGCGATCGATTACGATTTGGCGAGTGAAAATAGAGAGAGCATACGATTCGATTATTTAGAAGTGATAACACATACAAAAAGCAATTTTATAGCGTTTTAAACTTACCAATACTCGATTAATTTCCGAAGTTAATTAAGAAAATCTCCTCATGGCGCGGTGTCGACCGTTTTGATGTCCACACCAGCGCTATGTGGAGGGTTTTGTTATTTGATAACAGGTTTTGAGTTTTACATTTTAAAAGAATCAGGTGGCAAAATAAGTTTTAAGAAAACTTTCCTACAACGTGGGTTCGAGCGGAACTCGACTGCCGAACCCTCGTTCTCGGGAAGATTCCTGTCGGTCATTGCAAAGGTTTTTAAGAAAAGAATTGGACTTATGAAATTTTCATTGGGCACGGAGCCAAACTGATTCAATGTTTTCTCCATGTTGTAAGGAATTTCATTTGTCCAACGGTTTTAATAAAAATTTTATAAAATAGGTTTTCCTTAATACTATGGAAAAATAACTTACATCGGGCCCCACGTGGCACCTTCCCACAAAAGTTCGTTAATATGGTTAAAACACTTATATATAGGAAGTACCAGCGGCGTATCCACCATGCTTTACCCATATTAACTCTGTTTCATGAGGCAGTGTCATGCGTGCCGATAAGACACAGATAGAATTTCGATTCCCTTGATCCTAGCGATGAGGTGCTAGACCGAGTTTTGAATAGAAATAAGTTGGATGCAAACCAAGCGTAGGCAGCGGGTGCGAGTAGTCCGGTCGCACAACGCCGATATGGTATGCTTGGTTGGGCAACGAATGACACGATTTTTGATTCGGGTAAATGAGATTTCGATTTGATTCCACACGAAGTTCGCATGGCACGTTTCCACAAGACTTGCTAATATGACAAACACCATGTTTCCATATTAGTTTTATCTTGTGAAGCAATGTCATGCACCCTAACATTACACCACCTGCGATGACTTCCAAGTAACATTCGAACATCGATAGACAATAGATTCCAACAGATTGACAAGCGACGATTGTTGCGTTGCGAGTGATAGACGATTGATTGAACTGATTACACCACGAATAGTACTAAGGCTAGCCCACACGGCCTTTTTCCACAAAAGTCAACTAATATGGTCAAAACATCACCATGTTTCAACCTTATTAGTTCCGTCTCGTGAAGCGAGGTCTTGTGCGCTAACATGACACGTAGGATGCGTACATCGATAAGTAATAGCGAACCATGATAAGAGTAGCGAGTTGGTGGATTAGGTGCGAGGCGCGTTAAGAGTGGAAGGCGACGAGTGATTCTCGATACTCGTCTAGCGAATCCACAATAGACGATCCACACCAGCTGATAGAAGTTCACACAATTGACAACAACTAGCGTTAGAGATTTCTAGACAAACACATGATGCGATTGCGATTTCGAGCCACTTTATCGAATGATTTGATTGCGAGATTGATCCGGCAAAACTGCGATTAAGTTGCGTTCTAGACTTTACGACCAGTCTCGCGTTGCTCCAATTGCTCTTCGGGGTGAACTTACCTAAGTTCATCGATGTGGCAATTTGTGTACGCGGACTTACGAGAAGCCTCGCAGTGATGCGGTTTAGTTTTGTTACGCCTTGTGATTGATGGTAGAGTGTCAAATTAACCATAATAGTATAATAGGTCTAATAACGTCCAACTCCACATGGCACTTTCTTCACGAAGTTTCGGTAGTATGGTAAAGCGTACCCCCGCGTCACCCCTACTACTTATGCCCCGTGCTTTGGTGTCACACGTTGTTGACACGACCAAGACCCTTGACCGTGCTTTTAAACGTTATGGCACCATTAGAACTCCACTACGATCTCCGTGCACTGACCAAGGTAATCCCGTGTGCACCCGTGATTAGTTGTCCCTTGCACGTATACCGTACCTCATTCTAAGAGTGTTATAGGGATAAAATACATAATATAGTACATAGTGCTAGCGTCTAGATAGTGCTCGATTGTAAGAGAAATAGAATCCACACACGATGATATATGAAATAAGTTCCAGAAATGATAGCGATAAATCGTATTATTACAACAACATTAGGATCAAAATAACGTCGTTGTGGAAACTTGCGGAGACGGCGGTTGCTGATGACTTCCTTCCAGGTTACGGTCTTGTACGGCACTGCGACGTATAATGCCCATACCAGTTGCAATTTGCGCAATAGCGACATTTTGCTTCTAGCGGGTGATGATACGTGCATGTGAAACACAGGGGATGAGATCCATTGTAAGCTCGCTTTGACTGAACTGGAACTGATCGGAGAGGTTCGGGTTGCGGCAGTCCAGTTGTTGAAGAGTCTGGGCTCACGGTCTTTCGTTTGCGGCTCGGTTGGGCTTCCTGAGTTGATGCGGCGTCGTCTTCGGATTCGCCTGATGATTTGACGGAGACATTGTCGGAGCAATCCTTAGAAGAATCCTCCGAGGAGCTGTCAGATGATCCATCGACCGATTCTCCAGAGGAATCGTCGGATGAGTGGATGATGATTGCTTGATGAGCTCGTGTGACAGGCTTCTTGGTGAAGGATCCGTTTACGTCTCGTTTGCTGTTGAGCTCTGCGGCTAAACGGTAGGCTTCTTCGATGGTAGTAGGTTTTGCAGCTTCGACAAAATCACCCACACACTCGGGCAAGCCACGAATGTACTTCGTGATAGCTTTCCTTGGAGTGTTGACTTGACTTGGGCAGATTACGCTAAGCTGTTTGAACCTTGCTGTATAGCTCGCATTGTCACCTTCGGTTTGCTTGATTTTCCAAAATTCGTTCTCTAGCTTCTGGACTTCGTGAGGGGGACAATATTCTTCCTTCATGAGTTCCTTCAGCTCACCCCATGAGAGGGCGTAAGCTGCGGAGATCCCACGTTTGTTGCGTTCGGCGGTCCACCAGTCGAGTGCTCGCGATTGAAATACTCCGGTGGCGCAAGTAGTTTGAAGGTCCTCGGGGCACCCACTCTGACGAAGGGTAACCTCGATGGCATCGAACCACTGGAGTAATTGAGAAACATCTCCTTCACCCGTGAAAGGCATCGGATCACAGGCTTTGAAGTGTTTGTAGAGGAATGCAGATTCCGTCTTGACGTCTTCCGGGGCTCGAGAGTGGCTTTGAGAGTGCACTTGCGCGACAATTTGAGGAATGAGCTTGACCACTTCCTTGGTCACAACTGAGGCAATCCTCTTATCGGCGCGTCGTTGGGCTCTTCTCCTAGCTACTCGTCTCGAGATCGAGTTGTTGGAAGGCATCTAGACAGAAGGATTCGGAATGAGATTCGATCATAATGATTTTTAAACTTTTGATACGATTCGATTCGATCAAAACTTGGTATAGAATTTAATTAAACACATAGGAGCCACATAGGAAAATTCTAGGTTCCTAAACTCTCACATAATTGATTCGTTTTGTATATAGTACGTATAGGTATAGCTGTAGGTTACACATAGATATTGGTTCAGAATTCGCGAGGACGCGATAGGAGAAATAGCGTAAGCGAATTCAAGTACTTAGGCGTTTGTTTTGTTGCGATCATTCGGTCTTTGTTTTAGATTGCGATGGCTGTGCAAGTTGTGCGCTTTGTAAATCGAGGTTCGTAAATTCGATAAATCGAGAAATCGGTAAATCGTAAAGCTTAAATTTGAAAACTCATAGACGTAATTGATACCATATACGTAATAGTTTAGATAGAATGCCTTGGGTGTTTAGGCGTTGACTACCCAAGTAACCCGACTATAACCAACAGGTTCGGGCATACGCGTTGACCTAGAGGACTCACGCTTCCACTGGGATGCAGCTCCTGACATTCGTCTCTCTAGTCTTCGCGTAGCCTGAGTCGTTGTTATGGTCGTGACCTTGGTGAGAGCTTTTGTAAACCATTTTATGGAGTGGAACAGTTGATTAAGGTATGGGTTTCACCCCTGGCTTAACAACTTCGTTCCCATTTGTGGTTGTGCTCATCGAATAAATCCGAGAGTTCCACCAGAATTTCGAAATGGAGACCTTTTGTCGAGATGTGGATGTCACTCCTAGCTCAATAAAGAGTTCTCGTGCTAGAAAAATACGCTGAGTGAGTGATCCTATCGAGAGTTATTGGTTTTCACACCTGGTCTCGACTAGATCACTCGGTTTTGTTATGCGAGTAGTTTTGAAAACATGTGTATTGTGTCAGCCTTAGGAAAGGCTAAGTAACCTTCTAGCCTTAGGAAAGGCTCTTTGTGTGAAGCTGTAGTATGCGGTGTTCACACAATAGTTGTAACTTTTCAACAAATTCGATCGAGAGTAGCAAGTTGGCCCAAACAAACCCTAACGAGTTCGTAAGAGTCGGCCTGTTGGTACTTAGACTATAGACTAGGTCACTTTCATAAGACATCGACCCGGACTAGGTCGAGTCTCAAACTTTGCCTAATTCCCTATAGTTATGGCTCTGATACCAATCTGTCACACCCCAACCGATGGCGGAATCATCGGGGCGCGGCACTAGGCGAATCAGATTGCTCAAGAGAATCCATAACAACTATATTGCGATAATATTTATTACATTTGTCATCCCATACTAACAAACAATACAATCACATAAGTTATCACAGATTTCTTGTTCTCTCGAACAATTCAAATCCGACAACCTATAATTTAGTTGAGTTTCTAGACTTCCTAGCTTGATTTGATGTATACTTCGGCTAAACCTGCAACATACGTTAAAACTTTGTCAATACAAAAGTATTGGCGAGTATACAGGTTTGATATGTGATAGTGTGATAGATTGAAAGTGCTGCGAATTTCCACATGCATAAACGTAATACACAACATATATACTCACAAAACTGATACTACCAGTTAAGTCCTCGATGCTCGACTCTTGATGGCATAACTAGACCCCGTCGGGCGAAATAGTACTATACTAGTCTTGGTGGGACGTCACGAGTATAAGTCCTAGCATACATGTACTAGCATCACGTATATCTATGCAAACAGTTATTCGCAAGTGATAAATAGTCCAATTAAATCATTCGTTTGATAAGTTTGGTTTTTATGGAACGTATGTTACACCCAAAATTCGATAAAAGGGGTCAAGTATACTCACAGCGCGTTTTCGGTTAGGTTTGCGGAACCGGTGCCGGAGAATATCCTGATTTCAGATAATTTACGTGAGTGATAGATTACTATGCGTGAAACGGCATCGATTTGCGCGAAATCGGGCGAAATTGGGTTAAAATTGGACGAAATGCTGAAATTGGGCTGGCCCAGTCGAACAGGCCACTCGATCGAATGGGCCTGTTCGATCGATTGGGCCTGTTCGATCGAATGGGCCTGTTCGATCGAATGGGCCTGTTCGATCGAATGGGCCTGTTCGATCGATTGGGCCTGTTCGATCGAATGGGCCTGTTCGATCGATTGGGCCTGTTCGATCGAATGGGCCTGTTCGATCGAATGGGCCTGTTCGATCGAATGGGCCTGTTCGATCGAATGGGCCTGTTCGATCGAATGGGCCTGTTCGATCGATCAGCTGTTCGATCGACTAGCTGTTCGATCGACTTAGCTGTTCGATCGACTAGCTGTTCGATTGGCCATCCTGTTCGGCTGTTTTCGATGATTTTTCGAGCGTTTTTCGGCGTTTTGGGTCGAGACGTTACGATGAGGTGTTAAGCAACTGAAATCCCGTCAATTCCGACCTGTTTTAACGGCCGGGAATCACCCCGTTCGTCGGAACTTGGTCGTTTTTGTCGGTTTTTCCGTGTTTAACTCGAAATCGATCATTTTATCACCAGAAATGTGTAGGAGATTGGTCTAAGTTCTGGTTTTACCATTTTTATGTATAGATCTGATGTAAAAACCTTGATTTTACTTAGGAAATGCCCTGGATCTGAGTTGTTCTTGATGATATAAGGTCAACACTTGAAGTTCATAAGAACTTTGTGATGAAATCTATCCGAACAACCCAAATCCGTGGCCTTTTGATTAGAAAAACATTGATTTGGTTGAGATTCATGAAGAATCGTACGTAAATCATCCGAATCTGAGTTGTTCTTCATGGGATGACATCACCTTTGAAGAACTTTGTGGTGACATCACCTTAGAACACTCCAAATCCGTTGATTTCACGGTTAAAAATCGAGATTCGAAAGATAGAAAGATGAAGGATTGCATTTTGATCAAGGAAGTACAAGATTCGGGTTGAAAACTTACAAGAATCGGAAGAAATCGAGAGATTTGAGGGCTGGAACGTCTTGGTCGGTTAGGAGCAGCAACACAAGTGTTTGGGAGTGAATGGAGGGGTATTTATAGGCAAGGAAGGAGAAAGGAAGGCAAAACAGCAGTTGGTTCGGCTGGCCCGTTCGATCGGCTGGCCCAGTCGATCGGCTGGCCTAGTCGATCGGTTAGCCCAGTCGATCGGCTGGCCTAGTCGATCGGTTAGCCCAGTCGATCGGCTGGCCTAGTCGATCGGTTAGCCCAGTCGATCGGCTGGCCTAGTCGATCGGACTGGCCCATCCGATCGGACTGGCCTATCTGATTGGGCCGGTCTGACCAATTGGACTAGTCTGACCGAATTGATCCGTTCGGAAGCCTTTTGATCCCGTTTTTGGTGCGATTTCGACGGTTTGAGCCATATTTTCATATATTTATATAATTATTAAATTATTTATTATTATTAATCACAAAAGGGCCGTATATACGTATTTATGTATCCAATTCTCAGTGCGGTGATCGAGTTACGCGTGCCTTTGAGTGCGTTCTTCGATGTGATGTGCCACAATGATTATCGGGGCACCACTTACTCATATTGCCATCATCGTCATGACGGTTAGAGTCATAGTACTCACCCGATAACCCTCGTTAGCGTTGATTACTCACATTTTGACACCTCACGCTCATCGAGAAGGGTAGTTTAGGCCCTTATTCGACATCGTCGCGAGTGTTATGCAAAAATAGGTTTGTAATAGCGATAGAATATGCGTAATTATTCGATTAGACTTCGATTTAGCGATAAAATTGATATTGTTACATTATGATCCGAATCTCCGGTGCTAGGCGTAACGAGTGTATCGAGTAGTAACAACGCACAAAGGTGCGGGTTGTTACAAGTAGTCCGTCAGTGATCCAAATTTACCGTTCAAAAAAAAAATATTAAGATCTTCTTTTTTCAAAAAAAAAAAAATCTTGAATATTGATTGGAAATTACATGTGTATCATAAAAAATTAGAAAAGAGAATCATCAAAAATAAAATAATAAAAGTTTTTCTCTAAGTTAAACGGATTAACGGGTCAATCCTCTTTTTATACAATTCAACCCGAACACGGCCCACTTTTATAATAGTGACGACCTAGAGATTGGACGTGCATATTAAATAGAGTAAAGTTCACGTATAAAGTAGCTTATCGTACAAAACGTCTGAAAGGCATGAAAAAGCCAAAAAATGCGGTGGCATTTTCGTAATTATTTACTCATTACTCTACAAATGATCCTGTAGAGTAATTTTGTAAAATGTTTTATAGGGTAATTTTGATCCTGTAGAATAATTTTGTAGAGTATCATAATTACTGTACAAATGATCTTGTATGCTAATTTTGATCTTCTAAGGTAATTTTGTAGAGTATCATAAGTATTCTACAAATGATTTTGTAGAGCAATTTTGAACTGTATGTCGTTTGATAAATTTGCAAAGTAATTTTGATACACTTGTAGAGTAATTTTGATGCAGAGTAAATTTGATACACTTGTAGAGTAATTTTGATAATTACCATGCAAGAACAAAATTACTCAACAAGGTGTACTTGTAGAGTAATTTTTATAATTACCCTACAAGATCAAAATTACTCTACAAAAACATTTTACAAAATTACTCTAGAAGATCAAAATTACTCTACATGATCATTTGTAGAGTAAGTTTGATAATTACTAATAATTACGAAAATACCATTGCATTTTACAGCAAAACCTTCAGTTCGTACGTTAAAATTGTTTGTATTTGATCTTTTGTCTATTAAATAAATCAAATGTAAGAACCATGGATCGCTACTCTTGTTATAGAGAGGCCGTATCGAATTAGAACAAGATTAAAAATATTTTTGTATTTATTTAAGATCAGTTACATTTTTTTTTGAAAGGTTAAGATCAGTTACATAATCAACCAGCCTAATCAACTTTGAAATAAGGAGAGTCGCTTAAACGACACCACTTCTATTAATATACAATAACTCAATTGTCACATTCTACGGGTTACATGATATGATGATGAAAAGTCATGCGGGCTCTATAGGTTTGACAGTACTCACATCAATCATTTATTTGTCAGTAAAAACATCCTACAGGTCGTATAGTTTGATTCGCATGTGTCCTAGTTTGATCACTTTTCGCCCTATCATACGACTCGATCACACATCACTAGTTTTTAAATAGTGTGTTAGAGCATTCACATCCAACCTCTTATTTTTTTACCCTATATAACATTAAAAATCATTATTTATCTCTCACTCATTTTTCAATTAAATAATATTTTTAATACTTTTATCGTTACATTTTCACTTACTTCCATCACAATTATTTTCAAAATATATTAAAGATTTATAAAGGGTGAATCTTGTTCTCTCAAATTTACAGATGTACAGTAATATTTTCTCTCTACTCTACTCACAATCGTTTTAGGTTGTATATGAATGCTCGGTGTTTTTATAGCTTGGCCCAAAGTTAAATAACATAAGCTTCTAGAAGGATTCATGTTGTAAAGAGTGGGTAGGTACAAGTTTCTCATTTGCCTTTTCTTATAATAACGACAAATTTATAATCATACTCAATATTGTGGCCATCACATCTCCACACTCAATTTATGATGCTGACTTCGCCATTTTAGAAAGTTATATCAATGAAATCACAGTAAATTAGATTTTTTTTCTCCTTATCGTCTTTGGTTTGAATCCTTCATGTAATGTTTTTTTTCTAACGCCAACAAACTCAATCCCGAGTACTCTCAGGGCACCTACTGAACAAACGGAGTACTCCGAGAGTAACTCGAGTCCATCACCAATTGAATTAATATTACTGAATCCTTCATGTAATATTAATTCAATTGTTAATATATAACTCATACCGTCATTGGGGAAGGTTCATTGGGGAACACTAAAAAAGTGAGGAACAGCGGGGAACCGGCTCAAACGAACTCCGATTGGACTCATTCCAGCGGCGTTGGAACCGGCTCGCCGAACCCTAACTAAGATCTCTTAACCCTAAACCCTAAATCCTAACTTCTAAACTCTAAACCCTAAAGCTAAAAAATAAGGCTAAAACCTAAGCTAAACCGTAAAATCTAAACTATAAACCCTAAAAGCTAAACCCTAAAGGCTAAACCTAAAGCTAAACCCTCTAGCTAAACCCTAAACCCTAAAGCTAAACTCTAAACCCTAAAGCTAAACCTAAAGCTAAACCCTAAGGCTAAACCCTAAAGCTAAACCCTAAAAGCCAAACCCTAATATATTTAGAGTTTAGGGTTATGATTTAGGGTTTAGGGTTAAGAGATCCTAGTTAGGGTTCGACGAGACGGTTTCCAACGCCGCTGGAATGAGTCCAATCGGAATTCGTTTGAGTCGGTTCCCCACTGTTCCCCACTTTTTTAGTGTTCCCCAATGAACCTCACACTACCGTCATTTATAGATAATTTTAAACTATTCTTTCATTTTTTTTACTTTTTTATATCATAAACACATAGAAAAATGCAATTTAAACTGAACATGTGATATTTAAAGGGTTAGACAATAAAAACTGAAGTCTATACTCATGTATGATGTCTTAGCTGAATCAGATGCTTAATATTACATGGTTTTTTTTCTTCTTATTATTTAAAATTTGTTATTTAAAAAAACATTAATCGATGTGATCACCCTCTAATTTTTAAGCTGATAACTATATTCTTAGCATTAAATATAATCATACAACTATAATTAACGTATATCCAATAATTAGTATATTACATACTATTCATGTTCTTATAATATAAGATCACCACATTTGTAGTGTATATTATTAATTTATTTTATATAATCATCTGCAGTGTATATATTATTTTATATAACCATCTGCAATAGAAAAGGGGAACAAACGTAGAAAATGCTAGAGTAGGATTAGCCATCAACTTTTCAGCTTTATAAGTTTTCTTTAAAAAATTAAAAGTCTACTGTTCTAGAAGCTTTCAGATGATGAAAAATATGTTGTTTATATTTATCTATTGTGTAACATATTAAAATCATTATACCCCATGACTTTACTATTGTTTGTAGCAGGTGAGTTGAACATCGAGTAAGCATTTTTTTTCTGTAATTATTTTGTTTTCAAGGTATTTAAAAAAATAAATTTGTTGTTATTATTAATATTCTCGATTCTTTTTGTTTTCAAGGTGTTTAAAAAATAAGAGTAAATTACGTATTTGGCCCCTGTGGGCTGTGGTTATATCACTTTTACTATATTAGGCCAAAAGAGTTAATAGCCAAAATGGTCCCTGAGGTTTGCTCACTTTTGCCACTTTAGTCCAAAATCCAAAATTTTTAAATCTGGGTCCCTGAGGTTTGCATTTTGTTGCCATTTTAGTCCAAATTTCAAAAAGTCCCTTTTTTGACTGTTCCAACCAGCCTATTTTGTCCTTTTGTGCAGAGGTATTTTGGTCATTTTTATGAGTTATTATAACAAACTCAGATCAAGAACCCAGAATACCCCTACGCAAAAGGACAAAATAGGCTGGTTGCAACAGTCAAAAAAGGGGGTTTTTGAAATTTGGACTAAAATGGCAACAAAATGCAAACCTCAGGGACCCATATTTAAAAATTTTGGATTTTGGACTAAAGTGGCAAAAGTGAGCAAACCTTAGGGACCATTTTGGCTATTAACTCAATTAATAATTTTAAACATATCTGCCCCATGATTTCTATAACTAACCATTTTGGCCCCTGAGTCTAGAGATCATGGGGGCCAAAATGGTTAGTTATAGAGACCATAGGGGCTAAAATGGTTAGACTTAGGGGTCAAAATGGTTAATTATAGAAACCATAGGGACAGATATGTTAAAAATCCTTATTTTGGACTAATATAGTAAAAGTGATATAACCATAGGGGCTAAAAACGTAATTTAATCAAAAAATAAATTTGTTGTTATTATTAATATTCTTGTTGATTTAGTAATTGATATTTATATTCTTTTAACGTTATATTATCAAAATTTGTATACACGGTTGAATTAATATGTATTCTTTTAATGTTATATTATCAAAATTTGTACACAAATGAATTAATATATATATTTTTTTCAATTATCCGTGTCACGTAATTCATTAACTGGATTAGGTATACCATTTCATAGAAACGCTAACTCAGTTTTGGTAAATTCAAACATTTTGTTTCAATTACCCGTTTCACGTAAGCTATTAACTGGATTTAGGTATGCCATTACATAAAAACGCTAACTCAGTTTTGATAAATTCAAACATAACAATTTTTTTTTTGGGTAAAGGGTTACCCCGGTGATTTTATATATCAACAAACCAAAACAAACCAAGTAGTGTAGAGAGTCTACACTAGTTCAATCATGAGGCATACCCCATGAAAGTAATCCAAAACAACCATAGACAAGCAACTACAAACCCAAAACAAAAAACAACTAGCCTGACCACTAGGAAAAACAAATACAATTTAAACAACTAGTCAGCCACCATCGTCCAATAGCTCTTTGCCATGAACATCCCATTCGCTTAGAAGCCTGCGGACATTACCAGTATTCTTCAACCTCGCACCCATTAATTTGTATCGAACCAATTGTATAATATGAGCACCCACAGTCTCTGGAGGTCTTAGCTGATTTTTGAAAATCCTAGCATTTCGCTCCTGCCAAATAGTGTAAGCCGTAGCCGCAACCACCACTCTAGCGACATAATCCTTAGCTAGTTTAGATTTGGACCGAGTAATCAACCAGTCTACAATATCTGCCCATTTGGGTTGAACCGAATCCATTCCCACCTTTCGTTTCACTATATCCCAAACCTTTGTCGAATAATTACATTCAAAGAACAAATGGCTATGGGAGTCGTGATTAGCATAGCATAACAAACATAACAATTTTAGTATCTTGCAGCACCTACACACCTACACGTAACTACAATAAATGTCATATTAAATGGGTTTTTGTGCAATTAACCTTGCACAAACCTAAAGATGTGTAAGCATGTGTAACTTATCAAAATTTATCTACAAACTTATACCCTTATTTGTTAAAGAAAATTTTCCTCTCAAGTTTTTTTTAATAACTTAACGATAGAAAAATTACATAAGGATGACAGATAAACGAGCAACAAGCTGCGTTGTAACCCCCTTTTGAACCATCATGTTGACTTACATAAAGAATAACAATGCATATCAGAGATGATTTGAAATAAAAACTCAATTATGAACAACTGAAGAGTCTTGCGTCTATTGTCCGGTAGAACTTAGTGTTCCACAAAAACACAAGCCTCTTGCTCTCTTGGCCTCAATTTCTTTAGTAGACAGCTTCTTGTGACTTGCCGAGTTATCATTGATGGAGGCGTTAGTACTAAAGTAATGTGGTCGCATTCAATGGTGGTTTGGTGTTCAACTGCTTGCATGTTTGGTTAATGCATAAGGCATAAGCATCATTCAGGTTGTTGGGTTTGAACATGTAACAACTAACAAGGCACCTGGTCTTAGGCTTTCAACTAGGGGCGGATAAAATCCAAACATAATGTGTTTAAAATGCTTTATCTTAATGTTTTTAAACAAAAACAATATGTACCTACATGGGTTATCTCAATCTTTTCTTTCATGAATCAAAATTCGAATGACTAGAAGCTGCTATCATATTAGTTTCTGAGCATATGTCCCATTTTTCAAGGACCCGGAGATAACATGCCCATTTCTACCACGACTCTTTAAAAGAAGTGGTCTTCTTAGACCCTGGGTGTGGATTGAGGCAGTGGTTGCCAAGCAACACTGACTAGATCACACCAGGCTAGCGTTGCCCCGCTGGCGGGGGCGCGGGGGAGGGGGGGGGGGGTGACATGGCTGACTTTGGTTGGCAACGGCTACTTTAATTAAAAAAAATCCACATGGCTGGCCATGCCAGCCGAAATCACGCCACACCACACCCCTTGTTTTTGAATATTACCTTGTGGATTCCATACTCAGCACGTGTCGAACAATGCCCCCGATCCAAGCCCCTCCACACCCCATAGTCTTCTTATTCATTAAGTAACCTTTAGATGTTAGTTAAAGATCCTGATTGCTAGGACTGCTTATAGTAAGCAACCAACCATCTTTCTTTCTGGTTTGTATTGTTGGATCTGTGTGCCCAATAACATGTGCTAAAATTGTTATTGACATATGATCCTACATGGTTAACTAAAATTGTTATTGACATATCATCCTACAGGGTTTGACACTTAACAATCTTATCAAGTACCTATTTAATTTTGATACGATCATAAGCAACCCATTCAAGGTTTTTTTTTAAATAAATACAGCCGTTCCCAAAAAAATATTATACGTACATTTATATATAACATACACGTAAAATAAAACCAAAACAACGATTATTATTACATATCTAGAGAGAGGATCAAATAGGAAGTATGTTTTAGATAGGAAGGATAGGAAGCAATAGGAGGAGGACACGTGATAAAGAATAAAAATCCAAAGAAGGGCAATTTTGTCAACCAAAATTTTATCTCAAATAACCCTAGATTTTAAAAAATATCCAGTATATCTTTATCGTTCATCCCACCCCCACACCATCACCATCACCACCAGTGGCGGATCTTGCCCGTTGAACCTGCCAGGGCCGAAAGACACGGACACTAAAATTAGCACTACGGCCGAAAAACTTGCCAGGGCCGAACATAGTATATATACAAAATTTCGATCGAAATGCGGAAAATTAGCACTACGGCCGAAAAACTTGCCAGGGCCGTGGCCCTGCCACGGCTCCACTAAGATCCGCCCATGATCACCACCACTCCACCACCCATCGCCACCGTCACCGCCACCACTCCATCGCCCACCTCCACCACAACTGTTACCCCATTCCTACCACATGGTCACCGTCCACAAATCACAAACGAACCCTTGCCCAAGATCTCTCAATCTCATTTCAAAGTTGACACATACATCTGGAAAAGAAATTAACAGATCTGCATCGCTGGAGTTTGCTCCTGATGCGTCGTTCATCGTCACCGACACCGACACCATAGCTGGAGCATCGACGAATCTATTGCGTTTTACATTAGTCGTTGAATGAACTACGTTTTATTGAAATCGTTAAATGGGTTGCATATTTTAGAAGTCATTGAAACAAAAGAATCGTTGAATGAATTGCGTTGTATTCTGTATTCATTTAACCAAAAGAAACAGAGGTTAGTTTGACTTGGTACATAAGCTTTTATTATTGCGTTTTACAATGAAACAATTATTCAAATTTCTAAATTTAGTCAAAAGTCAAATGTGCTATTTATGTCGGATAAAATACATTTTTATGTGTTTTTTGTTCTATTGCGTTTTAGAAAAAAAAAATATTTTAAAGTGTTTTTAGTCCATTGCGTTTTAAGTAAACACATTTTTATGTATTTTTAGTCCATTGCGTTTTAGAAAAAACATTTTCTTTTGTATTTTTAGTCCATTTCGTTTTAGGTAAAACACATTTTTATGTGTTTTTTGTGCATTACGTTTTAGAAAAATGTCATTTTTTAGGTTTTTTTTTCATTGCGTTTTACGTAACTAGGGTTTTTTTATTGCGTTTTACGCAACTGGGTTTTTAATTTTTTTTTGAAAATATAGCAATAGTATACTCGTTTTAAAGATAAAAAAACGCTCGTTTTTTTTGTGCAAATTTTATAAAAAAATAATGTCGTATGAAAGAGTAATTAACGTTTAAAAAATGGGGGGAATTGGAGGAGAGAGAAACTATTGGCTTGGATTGACTAGAATGCCCCTAAACAAACTCACGCGCCTCTTTTCTTTCTTTCAATTTCCATCATTTAATCTTAGCTCTTGATTAACTAAATGGATGGTCAAGATCACTTCCCAGCCTTCCTAGCCAAATAAACTTCCTATTATATCTCCAGGCAAAAGATCAAATACAAAAAATCTTAACATACTAAACATACAAATTGAAGGAAAACCCAAAAATACAAGGTGACATTTTTGTAATTACCACCAACTATCAAAGTTACAACCAAAAATACCTAAAAAAACACAAATTTTTTTTTTTAACATTTTTTACTAAAAAATCGCTACATTTCGTTAGCAAAAAAAAAAAAAAATTTTTTTGGCTGCTACTAAAAAGTAGCGATTTTTTAATAAAAAATGTTAAAAAAATAAAATAAAATAATTTGTGTGTTTTTTTTTATTTTTTTAGATTTTTTTAGGTTTTTTTGGGGGGTTTAGTTTTTAGCATTTTAGCTTGGGTGGGGGAGGGGGGTGGGGGGTTAGGTTTTTTGGGGTGGGGGGGGGGGTTAGGTTTTTTAGGTTTTTGGGGGATGGGGGGTAGGTTTTTTTTAGGTTTTTGGGGGGGGGGGTGGGGGGGGGGTGGGGTTTTAGGTTTTTTTTGGGGGTGGGGGGAGTGGTTAGGTTTTTTTAGGTATATATGTAGAGTAACTTTGATAGTTATTGATAGTTACAAAAATGCCACCTTGTCTTTTTGAGTTTTCCTTCAATTTGTATGTTTAGTATGTTAAGATTATTTGTACAAGAACTTTACCCTATATCTCCACCCTACATATCTTCTATATCTTCTATACTATATAATAAAAGAAAGCAATAAAAAGACACTTGTCATTATTCTAGACCATCCTTAATTGTAGCTAATTATTATTTAATTTAAATTATTAAATATATATATATATATTTTTTTTGAACGGCCAACAAATCCTCTAAATGGGCTACTGGCGAAATTCACCACATCGGGATACACTCGCCTTCCGAACCGGGGAAAACCCTCACCTAGGGCCGAAGCCCGTGAACACTCGCCCGAAGGCACGACAGTGCGGTGAGGTAAAACCCGCTCAGTTCAAGGATCGAACTAGCGATCGCCGCCTACTCGCCTAGTCTCCCATCATCACCAGGTGCCGCAGAAACTAAATGCTAGGGGTAGGAATTGAACTTGGGTCACTTGGAACACAAGCTCTCTCCCTTACCACTCCACCACTAGCTCATTGGCAATTATTAAATATAATATATTATTAATTAAAATAATATAATCTTATCAACTCTAAATTATTGCTATAAACTTAATTTCAAATTGTAAAATCTTATCTAAACTAAAAAGGATTGTTTCACTTAACAACTTAACAGTAGATAAACATGCATGTTATTTTATTGAAATTATTTGTACTTCATATTTTTCATCTTATAAAGAGCAATTAATTACCGATTATACTTGATAATAGTAGACTACATGACTTCTATGATGATTAATATTCTTTTAACATTTTTCATTTTTCGCACCACAAGTCGTTAGTCTGTAGACTATATACTCTAATACTCTTCGATCATGATTCGATCATGAGCCAAATTTCTACCAGCGCATGTCGGTTGTGGTTTACTTTAATATGAATTTGTGTTTAGGATTTTGATATAAAGTAGAGTAGAGTAATATCTGCCTTTCCAGGGAAGGAGCTTAGTGTAAAATTTCCGATTTTTCATCTGAAAATTTTAAAATTATAAAAGAATCGTCCCTTAATTATTTTGTCTAAATAGTTATACAATATATAAATTGAGTCTCATGACTTTCCACCCCACATAATTTTTGGTCAAGCTCTGTCACTGTGCCTTTCAAAATAATAATTAAAAACTATAATACAACTAATTAATTACAATAATTATACCTATATAAAAGCTAGAAAAATCTTAGTGTTGTTTGTATTATGCAAGTAAACAAACATGGTATAAAATGGCATGCAAATATACAAGTACCTAACGATTTTGTGAGAGATTAAGGGTTATTGTATGAAGTGATCTGAAACTTTGATGCCACTTACTAGATAGATTGAGCAGGTGGCAAAGTCGTGTATAAGAATGAGTTACGAATTCTTCAAAGAGTAGAAATTGAATAAGTCGTCTATAGATAGATTGAGCGGGTGGCAAAGTCGTGTATAAGAATGAGTTACGAATTCTTGAAAGAGTAGAAATTGAATAAGTCGTCTATATTTTTTATACTCATAACTTTTATGTGGTTTTTAAGGATGTAATTTTTTATTATTTGGTAGATTTATTCAACCCGATTATACACGGGTTTTTTAAAGATACGGCATTTTTAGTATTTAGTATACAAAATTACATTTATTTAATCTGTGTAATACACATGGTTTTTAAAGATATAATTTTTTTTATTATTTGATATATAAAATTACATTTTTTAACCTGTATAATACACGGGTTCATAAAAATATATTTTTTTATTATTTAATATATAAAATTACATTTATTTAACCCGTGTAATACACGGGGTTCTAACCAAGAATCAGATATAAAGTATATCAATCAAGGAAAATGTTCAAATACATAGTCTCTAAAAAATAGGAAGTCGTAAGAAAGATATCAAACAGACTCTCATTGAACTCATTCTAGCGACATTGGAACTATCTCGTCGAACACTACGATCTTAGATTTAGGATGTGTTTGGTACGTGGAATGTTTTGGAATTGGGATGTGTCTAATAATTGAAATTTGTTGGAATTGGATTCTCAATTCCATTCTTGACGTGCTTGGTTGGTAAATGAATTGGAATTTATCACTCGGCCCCAACTAGGGGTGTTCAAGATCGGATTATCTGGTTTTTGAATATTCAGAAACTTCGGATATTGAATATTAATATCTGAATCCGTATCTGAAATTTCGTATACAGTGATTCAAATATTTAAATGAATATACGAATTTATAAAAAAAAATCAATAAGTTCCGATTCCTGTATAAATTAAAACTAAACACGTATTCGATTTTCCAAATCTTCAACATTTTAATAAAAAACATTCATAAATTTATATCCAAGTCTGATTATTTACTAGTTTTTTTACTATTCTATACTATATTTAAACTAAATACATGCTTCATAATATACACACACATATATATATACATATATGTACACACACTATTTTTTAGTTTCGGATAATCGCATTATCCGAACATTTTATAAATCCATATCCGAATCCAAAATTTGGATTATCCGATTTTCAGATATCAAAATCTTTGGATATATGAAACTTCAGATATTTTGGATACGGAATTTCGGATATTTCGATTTCGGTTTCCAAACCATATTTCTCTTAACACCCTTTGCCCCCACAACCCCCGCCCAATTGCTGACCCAATTGGGTCGCCGCCCCGACCGTAATGGCCCCGGTGCGGGTTGAAACGGTGCAGGTCGAGATGATACGGGCTAAAACGGTTCAGGTAGATACCATTTGGGTTGAAACGGTGCGGGTCTAAACGATGCGGATAACTTTACCTTTATCAATCAATATACGTATAATATAAAACTTAACTGCTCGTTGTGGATGTCGATAGAGAGAGGCACCTATATATCAGAGTGGGTAACAAATGTTACATGAATAAAATTTGGGCATCTGCTTTTTATACTCTTGTTATTAATGGCTTATGTATTTTATCAGACAAAAAAATACTAAGAATGATAATTTTGTTATTTTCTCTCTTCTTTTATTTAGTTTATGGGATAAAATAAAATTAAAAACCTTATGAGGTGGCCCTTTAAATCTTGAAATCAACTTTCCAATTAGTCAATCACGTGAGATAGCTAAAATTCAAGGAGGGAAAAAACCTAGCAGTTGCATTTCATTTTCATCCGACAACTCTGCTTTTATGACCCCATTGTTGTTCTAGGCTTAGAATCTCCTTTCCCCGTTTCTCTACAAGAAATCCAAGGTTCGGTTTGTTGATATGTAAAGGAGTATGGTCCTAAATCCTTCACAAGACATACGTGCAGAAGATCATACCTACACTCTTTGGATATAAATACCAGCCTTCAACCACAAGATTAAGGATCGATTCTATCACTCTCTTATTCTTAACACATACTCGTTTACTCTTGTTAAACGATACTTATTTTAACGCCAGAGGGTGGTTATAAGGAGAACCCTCCACCTCTCATCCTTGTGACGAGTTTCATGGTGTTTTGTTTTGTAGATCATACTCAGATCAACATCGAGGAAAGATTAAGGATTAACCATTTTTGACAAGACCATCCCCACAAGGATAAACCCGTCGGTTTAAATATGATGTTTCTTCAGTATGCTTATATTCGATAGCTGTCACTCATTATTCAAACTCGGTAGCTTAGAGTAACGTGTATTTAAGTTCAGTTTGGTTTTGTTTCTCTTACAGTCTTAGGTATTAAAGGTTCGATTTTTCTTGTTGTTTTAGTGTGTCTTCGTTCTCCAACTCATTGTTGTCTATCTTTTTAACCGATTTTATTATATACGGTAAGAAGTTTTGTCTCAATTTGCATTTGCTATATTATTCTATGAAGTACTAATTGAGGTTCAATAGTAAGACTTTTATATGATTTGATTTAGCATAATTCAACATACATAGGCTCGTGTTTGAATCAAAATTACAAGACTCAATTGAATTGGGTCATAAAACCAATAAGTCATGATGAGTTTACACAAATTCAAAAAGGTTTGCATGAAACTTGAATTGAATTTGTCATCTTGAGTTCAATTTGAATTTGTCATTGTCACACGACAAAAAATAAATAGACCCATTACATAATAATATTTTCATATTATTATTATGGTATTAATTACTGTGATTTAATGTAACAAGACGAAACACACTTTATAGTAATTAGTAAATTGAGGGTTAAGTTATTCTACAAAAGCTCATAAAAATAAGAAGTGTACAAATACATGGTGGATGACATAAGATGACACAATGTCGAGAAAAATATACATTACATACCAAATTCAAGTTTAACAATACAAAATACGTTCTCCATTTCAACTAAATACAATATAAGTTCATTAGCATGGTAATCAACCTTTAAATGTGGTATAGATATCAAATTACACTCCTAATCACATGTAATTAATAATCAGTTTCTGTGATATATTATACTGTATATAAAAATAAAACATATTAAAAGTAAAATAATCCGAGCTAAGCCGAGCCGAACCAAACCGAGCCAATCCGAGCTAGACTCACTTTCTAACCAAGCCGAGCTCACTTTCAAACCGAGCCACATCGAGTGAGCTTTTTCCAAGCAAAATCCGAGCAAGTTATGAAATACATAACCTAAATTAGTACTAATCTAGCTAGAAGAACAGTGATTTTTTTTTTCTTTCATTCTTTGGTTTTCGATTAGACTGCAATCCGAGAGAGGAGATTTGTTACTAGTTAATACTTACTAGTGTGTGAAAGTTGCATCTGAATTTTCAGCAACTGGATACAATGTGTCAACCTGAATCGATATCGAGTAAATGATTGAAATCAGAAATCACACAAATTTGGCTAAGCACCCAAGCGTTTATTATTCAAGAAATCTGACTGTAAAACTGGAACTACAATCTCTAATACCCAAAGCATGATATTTATTATTTAACCTATCACATTAGGCTATAACTAGGATTGCTAATTAAATAAAATATTGGACATGATAATTATCACTAACAATTAAACGTAAACACATTTAATTTGTTTTTAATTATCCACTCCTTATTTCCTTAACTTGAGCCTTGCACGCCTAGCCAGATCCGAAATCCCCAACAGCCAACAAAGTAAAGGAGTTGCCACAACCTCAATCAGATGAGCAGCAATGGAAACCCAACACACCAAAATAGCGTCATCACTTTCCTAAAAGACCCACTAGCCGCACACGAATGAGTTGTCTGATTACAAGATTTATGCTTCTTGGTTTTCTTCGGAGCAAAATGGTAGAACTCAAAATAGAGATAACCAGCTTTCATGACTTGAATAATCGACTCAAGCACAATATGAAGATAGATGATGATAAACAACATAGTTATGAAATCAAGATAGGAAGAGATATATGAATGAGCGAGGAAAATCATTTATATAGATGACTTTTGGTTTTATGACCGTTGTGTAACGGTCATTTTTATTGATTATATTTGATTTGCATATATCTTAGTAAAGATTTTGAAATTCAAATCGTTGCACAACGGTCATTTTTTGAGGTGCTTTTCTTTTGAATTTTTAACCGTTACAAGTTTTTGTACATGTATTTGTTTTTAATCATCAAGAATACCAAAATCAAGTTTAACAATATAAAATACGCTCTTCATTTCAACTAAATACAATATAAGTTCATTACCTTTAAAAAAACAATATAAGTTCATTAGCATGATAATCAACCTTTAAATGTGGTATAGATATCAAATTACACTCCTAATCACATGTAATTAATAATTAGTTTCTGTGATATATTATAATGTATATAAAAATAAAATATATTAAAAGTAAAATAATCCAAGCTAAGCCGAGCCGAACCAAACCGAGCCAATCCAGCTAGACTCACTTTCTAACCGAGCCGAGCTGGCTCGAATCACTTTCAAACCGAGCCACATCGAGTGACCTTTTTCCAAGCAAAATCCGATCAAGCTCCGAAACGTGAGCTTTTTGGACAACACAATACGAGAATAGTTAGATCCTCTACGGTTCTCGGATGCTTTGTTTTTCTTAGACAGATAGCACGAATCCCTAAAGAACGTGATAGACTGTTTGAAAGAGAATAAAAAACAACAATAAGTGGATCTCAAAATGATTTTTTTTAGATTAAAATTTAAAATTGGTTGAGTTTCTAGATGATTTTGACGGGAATATTTTTTAACCATTTTTACGATTTTATGTGTTTATTTACTAAGAATAGTGGTAGTGATTGTCGTAGTAGATTATGATGGATAGTTAATAAAACTAATGTCTTACATATTATCTGTTAATATAAAATAACAAATAGTTACCGTTGTTACAAAAAGACATGATAAAGGTTGTTCCAACTATATTAAATCGTTAACTAAACGCTAAGAGCCAGATGTCACAATAAAGTATTAAACTACAATAAACATAAAATAATAATGTATGTGCATATCCAATTATCAAATCGTGTTACACACTTGAGTTTTTAAAAGGGGTCACCGGAAATTACGAGGACTTGAAGAATAATATATTTCCGGTGTGTGTCACGTGGGCTTTGAGTTAATTGTATTTGGGTCCTCGATATATGAGACCTTTGCGTTTATGTTAGAGTTAATTACGCTTTGAGTCCCTGTGTTTTAGTCGTTTTAACCATTTGAGTCCAAAATCAAAAATTTTAACGCTTTGAGGCTCTAATCACTCATTTTAAAAGAATTTTAGATTTTCAGGAATAAATACACCAATACATGCATCATGTAGTATTTAGAACCCTCAAACCTTTTGATTATGTGTTTATCAAATCAAAATTTTAGAAAATAATTATTAGTAATGTGACCGGTGGGTCAATGGAACCAATAACGTATTGTAAGTTAAGTCTATTAAACGATAAATTTGAGAGTTGCTTACGCTTTTATATAATTATGGTAAAATCATAGATGTATTATCTAAATATTCAGTTTACGTTTAACGTATTTTATTTCATCTCTAGTTTAACCAAATTTATTTCATCTCTCTTATCTTTTAATAACAAGATATCAAATTTAATTAAATATGTCAAGTTTAGTTTTTGGCTAATATCTTCTACATTTCAACTAATTTGTTAAAAAGTAAACAGGAAGACCAATTAGTATGATTCAGTGTACTATTATCATGTATGTTAGATAATTCAAAGAAATAAAAAAGGGTTTAATAATCTCAATTATTAGTTAGAAAACTTCCAGAACAAAATGGACTAAGTTCTATGATTAAGCTAGCTAACTAAACAATTAATAGTGGCATCAAGTTAAATACTTTTTATATTGTATTTCTTCTTAATATTTTGGTAATTACACACTATACTCATTTGTGTATATTATTATATATACTACATGTATTTATGTGTTACATCTATGAATAAAGGTATTTCCAAAATTGAGTGTTAACAACAATTATTTCCACAAATGCTTGTCTTCACCCTTTGCTATCAACCAAGATTCCCACAAATGCTTTTCTTCACCCTTTGCTATCAACCAAGTTTTGAGCTATGACCGGCCAGTTGAAACTGACCACTCGTTTGAAAGTAGAATATTTTTGAAGTATTAATTTTTTAGAATTGTTATTTTTTATAAGGATTATAAATGTTTTTAATCGGGGTTTTACCCTGTATTTACACAACCTAGAGTTGTTTGGTGCCGCATTCAATAATTATCAGCCGACCCAGAGAATTCTCGAAAAAATTAGGCTTGACGCGAATAGATAAAGACCGGCCCCTGTTGGGCCAATTTTAAATAGATTTAAACTTTAATCGGGTTTAATTTAAAACTATTGGGCAGATTCTAAGTTGGTTTAAACCTTACAAATGGATATTAATGAGTAAAAGAGTAATGGACTTACTTTAAATTGGTCTTTAGTGTTTAATGGGCTTAAAATATAAAATGTTAATGGGTTTAAGTGTTTAAAAAAGAGTGAATGTGTGTGTATATACATATAATAAAAAAGGCCCCCCGGGGAGATCGGACCATGGGCCGTAGCCCACCTCCCTAGGTCTGGCCATGCAGATTCTTCGTGTATTAATGTTTAAGGAAACACGACTAGGTCTCTTTAACCATAACTTCAAAGTGTTTTTACATCGTGTTCATCATAGTGTGTATATGAGCATGTAATTTAGGTCTCTAACCTCGTGTTCTTTGCTTGGTGTCTTATGCATAGATGGCATAGTAGGTTAGCATGTCGAATGAGTTTCCTTTAGATTTAAGACTTTGGGTCTTTCATATATTAAGATTCATGTCTGTGTTTGGAAATTATGTGTAAATGAGCTGATGCACTCATAAGCTGCTTGAGACTGATTCACTAAGAGTTTGAATCGATACGAGCTTAAACATTAACAAGTTTAGACTTTGAGCTCATTTAATAACAAGCTGAGCCCGAGTTCTGTATCTGATCTGGATTAGTCTCACACCCCTAAACAAGCTCGTATCTATATACCTATAAATTTTATTAATACAATAATATATAATTACATAGTAAGTATTATTTACCTAGTTACACACTTCCAAAACTACTATGAAGCCAGAGTTAAAGAGGCCCTAATTATGCCTTACATGGACATAATATATAAACAACGACTAATATATAAACAACGACTTTGGCGATGATTGAACCCGTGATAACAAACAACGAATTAATTAGGTTCTTAAACTCCTCGAGGGTACTTGGGTGGTTAGAATGCAGGGGCGGACCTTCCTTGAGACCTTGACGGGTGGGTTGGTTGGGCATACCGTTTGAAAAAAAATTAGTGTATTTTTTAGGCAAAAAATTTAATCACGCCCCTTGAAAATATGGTTGAAACCTTCATCCGCACCCCTAGAAAAAAAAACTACTGGGTCCGCCACAGTTAAAATGTGTCACACAACTAAAAGGTTAGGGCTTCAAATCATGCAGAGAATACAGTTTGTGATGTATTTATCCTATAAAATCTAATAATTATTGTTAAAAAAAGACTTATGCAGCATTCACATTGAATTTCTTATCCTCATTTCTATAATTACATAAAAAATCTCTATTTTTTCTTTTATTTCAATTAAATAATATTTCTATATCTTTATCATTAATTTTTTCTTTCTCCTCAGCTCACAATCATTTTTATTAATATAAGTAACTCACTTACAAGTGAATGCTCTTAAAAGTTGAGAATTTAGGTTTTCAAGAAAAACATGACACTTTTAGTACCCGTTTTTATTTTAGAGTTAACTTTCATTTTGTTCCCTGTGATTTGATCACTTTAACACTTTTGCTCCAATCATTTAAAAACGGCTATTTTCCTCCTTGATGTTTCGATCTTGTTGGCAGTTTGCTCTCAGGCTCTAACTTCATTCATATTACATGTTAACTGAAAGGGTATTTTTGTAATTTCAAGTTAACATACAAGATCTAAGTACCCTTACGTTATACTTGAAATTACCAAAATACCCTTCCAGTTAACATACAATATGGATGGAGTTAGAGCCAGAAAGCAAACTGGCGACAAGATCGAAACATCAAGAAGGAAAATGGTCGTTTTTAAATGATTGGGATAAAACCGTTAAAGTGATCAAACCACAAGGAGTAAAACGGAAGTTAACTCTTTATTTTGTTATATAACACTTGGAAAAAAAAACCTTTCAAGAAAAAAAAATACAATACTTAGAAAAAAGCCGTTACACAAAAAAACACACACGTATATGGTACTGACTGTGATCATAATTTGTGGATATTAATGGAAAATATACCATAGAAAAATGGAGAGAAAGCTACCTAACCGTTCAATTATTCATCTAAATTATGAAACCTTCCAGAACCTTTTACTTATTTTTTGTGGTCATTGTCTTGTAAACTAAAATAAATAAATGTTTGTTAGATCATCTTTACTCATAAAGCTTTTTTTGAAGGCGTTATACGACAAGTTACAAAATGCATAAGAGATGAGCTTTATAGGGCTTTATATCACAAGAGGGTGTAGTGATAAGGGGGTTATATAACCCTTCAATTATACATACATATGTATGTATATATATGTGTGTGAGTGGGGACAAACATTGTGCAACGCTATCATCTTCGCGGAAACTGGATTTAAAGAACCCATACCACCCGCCATAGTGGTGTTGGGCAGCGCTGTGGGGCGCTATAGCCTCTTTTGCCGTTATATAATGTCCCACTATGAACGACCTTAAGATATTAAAAGACTTTTTATGTTCTTTCTCCTCATAAAATAAACTTTTGAATCCTCTTGCAACTTACTAGAAAACTTTAAAACCTTTGCACATGCTCCTTGACCATCAAGTAAGTTGACTTTCAAACTCCCAAGAAACTTCAAAAGCCTTCCCCTCAACCTCACGACTCAAATGAGGTCTACACTTCCTTGTACCTTGAATCAACCAGTTGGATAATCGATCAAAAAGTTTGTTAGGAAAAAGCTTTAAGTGTGGTTGTATTAGTTCTTGTGTCTTCAACTAATAAACACCTTAGTTTTATAGTTAAACAAAACAAAATTAAAACGAAAATTAAATTGCATTGAACATCTTCAAAGCAATTAATACACTTTTAAAGATCTTGATGAAAATGAAAACTACTATGTTTCAAGTTATGCATCAGTGAGAACCGAGCAACAATTGCATAATCGCAATTATTGCCCGGTAGTGGTATATTGACTTGGACATGGTGCATTGCACTAGTCCACACCAATTGGACTGAACGACTGACTTGACTGCCCCCACCCTCTGGATTTGTCTCGCTCTACTATGGTCTGTACTAGATTAGGCGCCCACTATAGCAGCTACACTAGTGCACGTTTCGAACAGCCGGCACAGGTCTACATCGCACCTGACCAGTCGTCTCACACTGCCAGGACGTGCGACTAACTTGTTTGAACAAACCGCATAACAATTTCTACACATGAAAAGGCAGCTATGTGAAGTTCAAAGTGTGCCAAGTTGTGCTCATCGCCCAGGGCACACTTGCGCGAGTTAGTTTACTTCTTACCTTTGGAGGTCCTTACCAGTTCATTTGTTTAATGAAACAATTTCCCACTCATTTTTTATCTTTTCGTAACGCTAGTTTAAACACACAACTTCAACAATTAAAATTTATTCATCTTAGCTTCGTTTTGAACACAGATTGATTCATTATGAAGCTCTCACATAGTAGAACACAAACTCGGTATATAGGACTACATTTATTGTAATTAAGTATATTTTTATGTCCAAAGTTATTTAAATTTTAATTTTCCATTTTGTGAAAAAAAAAACCCTCATTTTACCCACAAATTTTCCAACACTACCGTCACACTCCCAACCAATGGCGGAAACGTCGGAGTGAGACGAAAACTTCATAACGACTATTTGTGACAAGCATTTAGTAAGCAAAAATTCATTTCATTACTAACACAAGGGTACAATGTTTGGAAGCAAACTACAACATCTTGTAACATAGAAAACAAAGTACAATACATGATCTAAAATTTAAAGTGTGTTTCTAGTCGTTCTACTAGATTTCTTTCAATATGATGTCATCAAGATTCTGCAATACATATTAAAGTACATGTCAACACAAAGAGCGTTGGCGAGCATACAAGTTTGAATTACTAGCATAAGTATAAAAAGCTTAAACGAATCCACATGGCATAATCGTATACTAAGGCATATCATTACAACACTAGCATTCATCACATAATTGTCAACCCAACGATTCTACTAGTGTAATCTTGTCGTCGCAACGACAAGACCGTTTTTGTATGACTTAACATGAACACAAGAATACGGCGGTGTGCTACTTCTATAGCGCTATATATGTTAAGGTAAGCTCGTACGAAGTTAATGACAAGAATAGTGCAAGTATGGCTTCTAGCACGTATGAATTTCTAAGCATCACGTATTAAGCATGTATAATGGATTGTTTGTTTGTGTCAAGCATGTTTGTATGTGATTGTGTGAATTTGATAAGTTATATGTATTGCACCCCAAAAAGTGTCTAAAATTGAAAAAGTGGGTCATGTATACTCACGGTTTGCAAGCTTCTAATCAACACGCGAGTAAAGAGTCTTGAGTGTGGGGTGCGCCAAGTTAACCTTTAAGAGGAAAACAGGGGCGTGTAAGTTCGATGGATTATGGATATTAGAGTATGAACATGGATATTTTTTTTCTTTTCAAACAGCAAGTTCATTCCAATCATCAGGGCAAATTACATAAGGATAGCAGGTAGACGAGCAACAAACTGCGATATAGTATGATAATTTACAAGAATTTACACAAAAAGTCATCTTTGATTAAGCACTCATTTGGAAACCATAATCGGGTGTGTTTCATGGGCACTAATTTGCCCACCGGAAGTCCAAATTATGAGGAACCTAGATCCAAAGATGAATATACCGTAATACATAACTTTAAACATGAGTTTGGTTAAAGTGAAGATTTGGTTTAGGGTTTATGTATTTGTATTTAGTCTATTGTTATTTAGGGAGCCATAAAGATGGTCATGGAAGGAGGTAGGATGATAAACATCCATTGAGCCTCATTGTATGATTCACCAAAGCACAAGTTCATCAACATAGTTAATGAACACTGTTGGTCATGAATGATAATAAGCATAATACAAGAAGTAGAACATAAACAAAATCTAAAAGAACTAAGTGAGGTGGTAGAACTAGTTTAGGAGGCTATTGTTCATACCTTAACGGAAACACAAGTCCATCAACCATGAGATTGAGAACTAGGTTGGTTTCAATACATTGGAGCCTTTAGGACATAAGGTATTGGAGGTTTTTGAACCTTTAAGCTTTGGAGAAACAAACATACACAAGCCCCACAATCATGAGTTTGATTGGGAACAAGGTTGGTACAAGTTCCCATAAGATGAACATGAACAAGAACATGTTGTGAAAGTTATACCAAAACGGAAAATAAACTACACTTTGGACCCTATTAAGGTGATGTACCAAGCTTGGTTTATCATGGTAAACCTTGGGTAACATCCCTAGAGGTGTTCCTAAGAAGGAGGATCAAGAAAAAGTGAAGAAAGGTGAAGAGAAGTGAGTGAAAACTCACTTAAAACACTAAGTGTTTTCTGCCCAAAATGGAGAATTCTTGAGAGTTTTTGGAGAGTTTGAGAGTGTATTAAGTGTTTGGAAAGTGTTTAAGAGTGTATGGAGGCTCCCATTTATAATGGGGTTAAGAGTTTTTGGAGAGTTTGAGGTGAAAAAGGTGGCAAAAATGGACCAACCCACGAGCTGGTTGCAACCAGTTGCGGATTGACCTCTCCCACGTGTCGCTGGAGATGTCTGGGTTTCTCCCGCTTGGCGCCTGGGAGTCCAGTCTGAAAAAGTTCTTTTTTGGCCCCTGAACTTTGTAATTACGTTATTTTATGCCGTAAACTTGCATTTTAGCCATTTTTAGGTATTCAAAGTGTAATAAAGTATAATATGAGTGTAATGTATGTATGATTAACATTTCCAAGTATTTCGAGTCTCGGTTTTGCGTATAAACACGTATTCAACGATTGATTGCGTATAACACAAGTATGTAACATGTATATGTATAAAAGTGAATTTCATTATGATCAAAGCCTCGAGTTACAAGATTGGAAATGAAATATGAATACAACTTTCTAAATAAGGAAAGTACATAATTGTGAAGCGTTACAACTACCTTGTTCAATAAGTCATGTGCATACTTTTTATAGACCATTAGACTATCCACATCCCAGAAGCCTTTCCCCTCCTCCCGTCTCCCCTATCCAGTGCCACCTCAACTGCCTTGCCCTTCTTCCCTTCCTTTGCACTGGGTCTCCGACTTGTGGTTCCCATCTCCCCTACCACAACCACCCTTCTCTTGTTGCGATCTTTTCCCGTCTCTCTCATCTAAGTTATCCAACCGCATCATTTTATAGCCCATCAGGGGCGGAGATAGGCCTCCCTTCTTCTCTAAAGTTGGACATGATCTTATATATTCAGAGGTGCCAAAAAATGCTTGTCTATCCTATGGCTTATATATATATATCCCAAGACATTTATTAATCTTCTTCACTCTTATGCGTTTTCGATTCCTAATATATTTATGGGTTTCCGATTCTTAATATATTTATATAAAGTTAATGGTATTCCCACTAATGTATGTAAAAATGAAATAGTGACCAAATTTAAAACAATACTTTAAAATTAAGATCATCTATATCATCGTTTCTTATATATTATTATGTCAACATGTAATGCGATTACAAAACAAATGTCAACTGTTATGACGTGTAAATCTACATGTATCCAACTTAATTTTATGACGTGAAATAAAGTTCATGCATATATTGACCCGTTGTAACATGTAAACGTTTGTGTGCCGCTTTTATGCTTTTAAAAACGTCATTTGTGATATATTAATTATGTTTCTGATTTTAATTAAAATTTGCAATGATATAATATTAAATATTATTTTCTTTCACCATTTTTCAATATCCGTTAATATTGAAATATTAGATGTAAACAATGTAAATGTTTATGATTTGGAATAGAAGAAAGAGTCATTAATATTCAATTGAGTAAATTGCCATTTTAGTCTTTGAGTTTTGTCTAAATTTCCCATTTTAGTCTAAATAGTTTTTTTATTTTTGCCTATGGGTCCCTGACTTTTCCCTTTTGTTGCCATTTTGATCAAATACACTAACTCCATCCAAAAACTCCATCTTTAACCAGGGGTATTTTGGGGATTTTCATTTTAAATGTTTTCAATTGCCATTTTGATCCAATTCAAAAAAATCAAAAAAATTTCAAAAAATCAAAAAATTCCAAAAAATTCTAAAAAATAATAAAAATTCTAAAAAATCATAAAAATTCTAAAAAATCCGTTTCGGCGCGTACCGTTTCGAACCCGAACCGTTTCGAGCTGAACCGTTTCTACGCGAACCGTTTCGACCCATACCGTTTCGAGCTGAACCGTTTCGACCCATACCGTTTCGAAGCTGAACTGTTTCAAGCCGAACCGTTTCAACCCGTACCGTTTCGAAGCCGAACCGTTTCAACCCGTACCGTTTCGAACCGAACCGTGCCTAATCGAACCGAACCGTTTCGAGCTGAACCGTTTCGACTGTTCGGGTCGAAACGGTTCGGTTCGAAAGGGTTCGGTTCGAAACGGTTCGCATCGAAACGGTACGGTTCGAAACGGTACAGTTCGAAACGGTTCGCGTCGATAAGGCACGGTTCGCATCGAAACGGTACGGTTCGAAACGGTTCGCGTCGATAAGGCACGGTTCGCGTCGAAATGATTCAGCTCGAAACGGTTCGGGTCGAAACGGTACGGGTCGAAACGGTTCGCGTCGAAACGGTTCAGCTCGAAACGGTTCGCGTCGAAACGGTTCAGCTAGAAACGGTTCGGTTCGAAACGGTTCAGCTCGAAACGGTTCGCGTCGAAACGGTTCGCGTCGAAACGGTACGGGTCGAAACGGTTCGGCTCGAAACGGTTCGGCTCGAAACGGTACGGGTCGAAACAGTTCGCGTCAAAACAGTTCAGCTCGAAACGGTTCGGGTCGAAACGGTACGGGTCGAAACGGTTCAGCTCGAAACGGTTCGGGTCGAAACGGTACGGGTCGAAACGGTTCGCGTCGAAACGGTTCAGCTCGAAACGGTTCGGGTTCGAAACGGTTCGAGCCGAAACGGATTTTTTGGATTTTTTAGAATTTTTATGATTTTTTAGAATTTTTATTATTTTTTGGAATTTTTTTGATTTTTTGGAATTGGATCAAAATGGCAATTGAAAACATTTAAAATGAAAATCCCCAAAATACCCCTGGTTAAAGATGGAGTTTTTGGATGGAGTTTGTGTATGTGATCAAAATGGCAAAAAAAGGGAAAAGTCAGGGACCCAGAGGCAAAAAAAAACTATTTGGACTAAAATGACAAATTTGGACAAAACTCAGAGACTAAAATGGCAATTTACTCTATTCAATTCTTATAACATGTGTAGTGGGAGGGGAAGATGATGCCCTCACCTTTAGGCATTTTGTACCATCTGATGGTCTAGTCAGCAATAAGGTATTATGGGTGTTTTCTAAAGTGGGTGCAGTGGTATAATGTCCAATAATGTCTTATCCAATCATCACCCAAGTTTTTTTTTTTTTTTTGTTTTAATTAAAACTAATGATATTTTTTGTCTTTTTTCTGATGGGCCTAACATCTTTCCATCCGTTGTTTTATTTGTAACGCTCCAACAACTTTTTTTTTAACAAAAAACACTCATGGGGTGGTAGCTAGGCGTGGGAGGGAGATTTTAAAGGAAAACACCAAAAAAAACCTAGTACAAGTAGTCTAAGACATTATTACTTAGACACCAAAGTTGAAGATTACGCTAATGGCACCTTCAAAAGTCCAACCTCCAATTTTTGGAGCCCATATCATTGCTTGCTTTGCACACTTCTAGGTGCATGATTGGGATCCACAACCTAAAAAGATTGGGATCCACTCCCAAATTAAAGAGCCCTACACATTTTCAATATTTTTATTTGGTTGCTCACTACGTATTTAAAAACTTTTATTTATGGATGACAAATGTGAATGACTTATGAAGATGAAGAATGTTAAATTGTCTCATAGGTCAATCGTCTTTTGAAATTGAGTAAATTGTAGACGGTGTCATTTGCCTTTAAAATTAATGAGTTTTATTTTTAACGTTTCAAAATCTTGCACGTTATGTCCTTTAGCCCTAGCCTAGTCATATTTTTTTGTTAAATATGGTCATGTGCCTTGCACATGAGGGTATTCTTGTCATTTTACCTCTCCAGTGACTATTGAGTAAATAACTTATATCAAGGGATTAAATGTGTAAAAAGATTAAAGAATAAGATATAAATAAAAAAAGCTAACTAAAAAAATTCTATATCCCTCTCTCTCTTAAACGCCTCTCCTCTATCTCTCTCTCTCTAAAAACCCTGCAACAACCTTCGGCATCACAGTCATACCTCCTCCGGCTACTGCCACCACCTCCGTTACTGCCCCTCTCTCTCTCTCTCTCTCTCTCCCTCTCTCTCTCCCTCTCTCTAAACTCCCCCTATCTCTTCTCTCCCTCTCACCTGCCGGAATCACCCCCATTAACTTCACCTTTTCATTCGACGACATTTGTTGCAGTGGTATCGGCGGAATCGCCAATATTTTACTCGTCGAAGTTGTTAACTGCATCAGAGCCAGAGATTCCATCGAATCGACTCCCGGAAGTGAGAGGCTCAACGACGTCAGAGGATCGTTCGCGCATGGAAGAAGACGTCGGAGGATCGTTCGCGCATGGAATCAATGGTTGTGATCATGGGTTAATTGTGCACACCAATTTATGATCAATAATTAGGTTTCTTTATTTATATCTTATTCTTTAATTTTTTTACACATTTAGTTCCTTGATATAAGTTATTTACTCAATAGTCTCTGGATAGGTAAAATGATAAGAATACCCTCATGTGCAAGGCACATGACCATATTTAACAAAAATTTTGACTGAGTTAGGGCTAAAGAACATAACGTGCAGGATTTTGAAACGTTAATGACAAAACTCATCAATTTTAAATGCAAAGGACATTGCCTGTAATTTGATACAAACATAAAAGAATCTAGGAGTGACATGTTATAGGATGAGGAAAGGAGCAAAATTCTGTGAGAGATATATAGAAGGGACAAGAAGAAGAAAATAATAAAGGTTACGTAATTGTGACTTTTCTCTATGCATTTTTTTTTTTACGGCAACTCATATACCCATCTAATATCCTACCCATTCTACTCTATAATCTATAAAGGGACTTGGATCCTTATTCTACTGAGGAGGGGAACCATTTAATACACAAAGATACCATTGAGCTAAATGCCCTTTCGTCTATGTGTGTGTATACAGAGAGAGAGAGAAAGAATCATGAAAATTAATTAAATGTGAGAAAACTAAAAAACTACCCAAAAAGCTTAAACAACATAGCAATTATTTTTAACATTTTTTTGCCTGTAAGTCTAGCATTTCTAAGATAAAAAAATTGAAAAAAAAAACATATTAATTAGTATTACACATGTGTAACATTTGTTATGTTGTAGATGCAATTTAGCCTTAGGGTTTAGGTTTTCGGATTACTTTAGCTTCTAGGGTTAGGTTTTTGGGGTGAGCGGGGTAGGGGGTTTAAGTTTAGTGTTTAACTTTTAAGTTTTTTAGGAGGTGGGGTTAGGGTTTAGGTTTTTGGGGGTTGGAGTTTAGGTTTTTTCTAAGACTAGAGGGTATGGTTCGGCTCATCCCCACGGGGATGAGCCTCCACGTAGGCGCCACGTAGGCGGCTCGTGGGGGATGAGCCAAATGAAGGATGGAGGGGGATGGAGGATGGGGCCCCACCTCATTATTTTATAATTTCTTTTGTTTTAATTTAATAACCCAAGGTAATAAAATCTTTATAAAATTTAAAAAACACAATATAAAACAACATAAAATAATTTCATTTCATAACATAAAAAAAATTACATCTCCTAAAAAAAAAGAAACCGAAAATAAAAATAAAAAAAATTACGTTTCCTAAAAAAAAATACCGAAACTAAAAAATAAAAAAAGGCTACGAAATCTAAAATTTAAAACAAACACACTACTCGTCTTCGTCTTCGCCTTCGGCTCCGTAGTACAGCGTTTGCGAAAAACATCTCCTCTTCGTCATCCGAAGACGAGGGCCACCAAGGATTAGAAGCCATTGTGGGTAAAAAGATATTTTTTTTTTATAAAAGTAGGGAGAAATTGGTATAAAAGTGAGAGTGTTTTGGGTTGAAAGTGGGGAAATAATATTGAAAGTGGGTGATTTTATAGAAAAAAATGAATTTTTTTTTTTTTTTTATTGGAAAGAGCCGTTGCAACGGCTAGTTTTTTTGAAAGGAGGGTCGGCCCACCCGGCGGTGGGTGGCCGTTTGCGCTGAGAGCCGGACCAGGGGGCGGTGTGGGGGTCCGGCGCCGGGCCAAGCCGGCCCCCATACCTTCTAGTCTAAAGGAAAATTGTAGGAATTGTCACGTAAAGTTTTTAATCTATTTACTTCATTAGGATCTTGAGCTTTTTGACTTTGCCAAATACCTAAGCCTATGGGTCCTAGTGTGGTTTCTAAATATGCGAACATATCCATACTATTTTTTTATTTGTTTCTCATATTCTTATTACTACTATATATATGTGTCCTATAGGTAATCTATTTCCCTTTCCTATGGTGGTTGATTCATTTTGATAACTTGTTGACAGTCTTGTCCATTGTTCTTTTCATGTTATTTCTTTTGTTGAGCCTCCGGCGCACTCCACTCTATTTTTGACCTTTTATTAGGACTATTCATGTTTTGATCCATAAAGGCTTGTTCATATTTATAGAAATCAGAAATCATGGTTTTTTTTTCTTTTAAAATGTTATCTACTAATGGTATATTAGTAATATTCTTGTAACTTGTAACTTTCTTCATATGTCAATCCTAAGTCTAACATGCATTCAATGATCATATCATCTACTTCTTCTTGTATGTTTAATTATGTAAATTTTCTATTGATTGTTTGTTCTATTGTTTTATTAGTTTCTTTAGTTTTAAATACTGTAGTTGTTTCTTCTTCCAGGTCAAGATAATCTAGTAAACTATAATCCATATCTTCTTTCTCAAATTTATTGAATTTGTATATATTATTTCCTCTTCTTCTTTTTCTGTATCATCTATTGGATCAATATCATCTTCAAATCCTATAATATATATATATATATATATATATATATATATATATATATATATATATATATATATGTGTGTGTGTGTGTGTGGGTGTGTATAGGCCGGTTAACGTACATGACCACCTTATCATACGAAGCGTACGCAAGTATCTCAACTGCACATCTAACCAACCCTAGGCGTTCAATTGAAGTCGATGACACAATAGTAATTAACTTGACGTAATTACACACGTTATTTTCATAATTACGTATGT
Organism: Helianthus annuus; assembly: GCF_002127325.2. Lineage (NCBI taxonomy): Eukaryota > Viridiplantae > Streptophyta > Magnoliopsida > Asterales > Asteraceae > Helianthus > Helianthus annuus. The sequence goes on from NC_035444.2 coordinate 7,028,805, forward strand.
TATAATACAGAATTACGCACGCTATAAAAAATCAAAACCCGCATGCCACCAAACATGAAAATTACGCATGGGTTGTTTCAACTTTAATTACGCATGTTATATGCATAATTATGCACGTTATCCGGTGGTCGCGTATGTTCAGGGCATTTTGGGGTGTGTGTGTGTGTGGGTGGGGGGGGGGGGGGGGGAGGAGTTACAATGGAGTGTGTAGTTTGGTGGCAATGAAATTTTGAGGGTTTTTGTCCACCATACATGCAAAGCCAAGGTAACCAATTGTTCACTTAACTACTACGACTCCATTGATAGCAACTTTATAGATAGATATGACAGGTCTGTCGCATTGAATTTCTTCTAGATTATTTTCCTCTAACTTAAACGAATAAAATCTATTCATATATTTCTAGTAAAAATATTTTTTTTAGATTTCTAGCCGTTGTAAACCGCTATATTTTTGTCCTCACATGTCCCATCCTCAACGTCTCCTTCTTACCACTTTGGATGCCACCACCCCAATGGAAATGGTGTTGGGGCATCGCCGAACCTAGACGACCCCACACCGAGCAGCTTACTGTTGGTATATGGTGTAATCACTTTTTTTTTTATAACTTGGGCATCTAAATTATGTCAGTAGAATAGGACAAACAAATAAAAAAGAAAAACATTCTATTATAATCCCACGGTAAAAACGTTTTGATTGCATCAATGCTTTGCAAATGTTAGCTCATTTTTTTCCCATTTAAGCATCAAAGATTTTTATGTATTTATCTTCCACATGGATAATTAGGTCGATTATATATGCAATTATGATCTTATGCCAGGGCGGACCTAATGTGGTCCGAGGCGTAGCTCGGGCAACGGCTCAACTTTTATCCGTTAGTGTAAAAAATTTTTTTTTTTCGTTTTTTATACTAAGGACACCCCTCAACAATTACTAGGACACCCCTCAAAAAAAAATTACAAACTGAAATAAGCCCAATTTATTCTGATTATGTTGGCCCAAATAATCAAATGATAGCCCAATACTAGTTAACCCAAATAACAAAATAATAACCCAACAACATTGGGCGGCAGATTATTATGCAAGGATAATCAAAGGTCACGAACAAACAGGCGGAACACGGGAACAGTTCAACAATCGAACAGAATTGGCTTGGCTGAAGTGTTGAACTGCTGTTGTCGGTCACATTAGGTCACGAACAAACAGGCGGCAGATTATTTTCCACTTGCAGGTTTGTTTTTTGTTTGTTTCCCTTTGATTTTTTCAATATTAAAGTTTTATTAGTTTTATCACTTTGATTAGTTTCCCTTTGATTTTTTCCACTTGCAGATAATCAAAGGTCACGAACAAAGAAGTTTTATTAGTTTTATCACTTTATGAATATTAAAGTTTGATTAGGTATTTAGGTTTGTTAGTTGATTGTTTAGACTTTCAGTTTGAATATTTGATTAGTTTTATGAATATTTAGACTTTCAGTTTGATTAGTTTTATGAATATTGTTACTTATTGTTAATGGCGGTTTGATTAGTTTTATGAATATTGTTACTTATTGGTAATTGGTTGTTAGTTTGATTGTTTATTGTTTGAATTCTTTGTAGTGATGACGAAACCAAAATCCAAAAAACAAGCTTTAATTGGGAACTTTTTCAAAAGAAAATATGAAGAAATTAATGATGATGATACAACTCCGAATGAAACAATTCCTCCGAATGTTGACGTTGATTCAAGTCCGAATGTTGATCAAGCAAATGATGACGTTGATGCAATTCCGAATGTTGATCAAGCAAATGATGTTTTGAATGATAATCCTAAAACTTCAATTCCAACAACACGAGGTATTATTGATTTGAATGATCTTCCTTCGGATCCATTTGATAGGTCACCTATTGCTAGTTATCACCCAAATCAAATAGATGACATAAGAAGGTCGTATCTTGTTACACAAATGCTCTTTCAAAACACCTTCAACAAAAAGGTAAAGATTTATTAGAAGCGGCCAACTTAATAAATGGTACAAAACGAGCATTAAATGATTTAAGACAAAATGGGTTTGAGCCGATGTTGGAAAAAGTGACTTCCTTTTGTAAAAATATGACATTACAATGTTGGACATGACGGAAAGTTATGGTAATCCAAGAAACCGAAAGAATGTCATTACAAATCGACATCATTTTGAAGTAGACATTTTTAATGATGTTTTGGACATGCAAATTCAAGAACTAGGAAATCGATTTAGTGAGGTAACAACTAGTTTGATAAAAAATATGTCGGGTTTAAATCCTTCTAACGGTTTATCTAAGTTTGACCCATCGAAGATATTAGCGTTTGCTAAGATGTACCCGTATGATTTTACTACACAAGAAATAGGGAGTCTTTTGGGTGATATTGAGTCATTTCGTCACACAATAAGCGATGATGATAACTTTGAAGACTTGAATGGAATAAGTGATCTTGCGCGTGTTATGGTTGAAACGGGAACGCATAGTTCTTGTCCTACAGTTTATCGGGTAGTTAAGCTAGCTTTGCTTTTACCGGTGGCAACCGCAACCGTTGAAAGATGTTTTTCGAAATTGAAGCTTGTGAAGACGGATTTACGCAATCGAATCGGTCCGGAATTCTTGAACAATGCTATGGTTTGTGCGGTCGAAAAGGATTTTTTAAGTGAAGTAAAAGACGACGATGTGATGAAACGATTTCAAGCTATGAAAAAAAGAAGAGGATAAATCTATTAGGTATTTGTTTTACTTTATTTTATGTATTGTTGTTTTTTTTAATATTGTACGATTGCACGGTAATTTTTTTTTTTTTTTGGGATACCCCTGAATTTTTGTTCTAGTTCCGCCACTGACTAGAGTTATATTATAATTACATTTTAACACGGCTTATATGGAAAAGAAGCGGGTAATAATTATCCATGCTCTGCGACGGGTTAATAATGTAGACACGCCTGACTGGTAAAATTTGTAACGCTAAAGCTGAATTAAGTTTTACATTAATAGACTCGTATCCTCATTCTGGTCAAAAGCCCTAAAACATCACTTTGAAATTCAGAAGAAAACTTAACCCCGTTAAGTTTTTTTTACTAAAGACCGGTGGAGGAAAAATAATTGAAAGGTGGGACTGCCAGTAGGAATAAAAAAGGTGGCACTGTCAATGGCCAATAGCGTCTATTAGGGATTATTAGAGGCCGATGTCTTAAAAAAATAAAAGGATTGAAAGTAAAAAAAAAAACAAAAGAAAGAAAGAATAATTTTGTGAGAAGTTGATAAATTAACATATAAAACATGCATCATACGCATCATACATAGTAGTGAGATAAAATGTAAATCAATGAAATCAAAGTAAAATTAAATAGTTAATTAATATGGAGAAAATATATTAAAACTAACTCTTTAGTTTTTCATCATTGATCTATATAAAATTTAATTGGGTCTAACATAGGGAGAACTCCATTTATGGACTTGTTAGGTAATAAAAACAGGCCCAAATAAATTCGGGTTTAGAACAACTTATACTAATTCATCAAGTTTGGGCTTTTTATCCAAAAAAAGAGTAAGAAAAGAAAACGCTGCCTCAGGCCCTTAAGAGTTAGGCCTCAACTAGATTATAACATGTAGAAGAAAGCCAATTCATTAAAAGTTAGGCCTCAAAAATTTTCCCCGTCCTATTTTAGCTAACTAATTTATTCAACGCTTTTAAAGTATTTGAGAATAAAAATAACCCATATCGAATCGTCCATAGGTGAAAGGTGGGACTGGTGGAGGGATATTTAAAGGTGAAACCGTCAATGAGCAATGACCTCTAATCTCTAGTTGGGATTATTACAGGTCAATTCCCCTTTATTTATTATGTAAAACTAACAAAAGGACTGCCTAGACTTTGATTGATGATTTGAATGCGTTATATGGTCGGGGTGTTTAAAATACCAGCGAGTTTGTATGTGTGGTGATGATAAAGATTCTATTACGTCGAACCATCAAGAAATTGGAACTTAGAAATCAGGTGTGTTCGGAGCTAAATATCCAAAATTCACTTATGGTTTCTGTTACAATCTACGATTCAATTATGATTGTATAACATATATGTATAATCGAAACCATAATCAAAATTTTACGTTTTTTTATAAATTATATATTTAATGTCAATACTTTTTTTATCCCATCTTGTACATAAGATGTTAAAAAGTTTTTTTTTTTTTTTGAAACATTTTATAAATAACATTTATAATTTATAAAAATCTAAAAAGCAACATATTCATGGTCACTAAAAACACCTATCAACCATAAAAGCAATTAGATAACGTATTTTCGCCAAAACAACCAATTACAAAAAAAAATACAGGTAAACGGGCTAAAAGCTGCGCAACAACCCCCTTTCAAATAGTAAAACCGCTCGTAAAGACAAAGCTATAGCTCTTAAGGATCGAGAAACTATACACAACCCGTTAGACCCCATTCAGGAATTCCACAACCCCGTTAGATCCTGTTCAGGAATTCCACAGCCTTCGAGACTAGAGAACCAAAGTATTAAAAGCAACATAATCTAATATGTGCACAATCAATACAAAAAGACATGCTATATATAACCCAAAGCTCATAGTAAAGGGTGAAGCCCCAAAGAGGCAAACATATAATTAAAAAAAAAAAACTAATGAGATTTCAATAAAATACAAACAGTTGCTTTTATGAACTTCTCAAGTCTCAACAATAATAATCAAATTATACTCCAAAGTTACAAAACTAAAATGTAAAAAACAAAAGGAAAAGTCTCACCCCTCCAGATAATAATAATAATAATGTCAAAATTCATGATAATAATAAACCTTTTTTTCTTTCAAACCCCCACAAAAACAAGATTATACACTTTCTCACCTCTTGTTTTCAACATCCTGCACCCACCTTTTAAAACAAGCTTTCGCACAAACCGACATCCGCCGCTTGCGACTCCAACACGTCCTTCCCAAACGGGCTCGAACCAACGACACGCTTAACACCCGCGAAAACCGCTTTCTGATAATAATCATCCTCCATCGTCTTTAGAACGTCGTGCACGACCTTAAAATCCAATCCACCCGACAGCACTAGATGTCCCATGATCTCACCGAAGCTGCTCGGTGCTTTCGGTAAATCAATCGCGATATCGTCCAACAACGAGCCGTACGCGGTGCACCCCGTTATCAAGTTGGCTCGAGTGAGAACCTTTTTGGAGGTAAGATAGTCTAAAAGCTTCGCTAGCGGTTCGACACACGGCGGGCTTTTTTCCAACGCGAGCGAAACCGCTTCTTTCACGAACTCGGAGTGATATTCCGGTGCTTTCAGTTCCTCTAGACATTGTAACGCTTCATCGAGCATACGAACACTAAAATACTCCTCAAGTAACGAAACCGTTTTTCGTTTCAGTTCATCGGGATTTTTCGCCTTCAAAGGCGCAGCAGCAGCGGCAGCCGCAACAGGCTGAGACGATGTAGGAACAACAGGTCTAACAGAAGTCGTAGCAGCACCGCTAGATCCACCACCGCCTTGAACTAACGCACTTGGTTTGCCGCCAATAAAACCGCCGCTACCCTGAGGAAGAAACCGCTGACTTGGCGACGGTGTCTTGTTTAGTAATGGTGGTTGAGCGCCACGAGGCATCGAGCGGGACCTCGGAACCTCCCAGTTATCATTATCTAATCCGGGCGTACCCGGCATCATGCGGGTCCCGGGCATACCCGGCATCATGCCACCTGTACCGGGACGGTTGAAGTTCGGGCCTAAACTCCCTTGTGCTCCGGCAGCCAACGCACGGCTGTTTCTTATGCTAGCAGTGGACCCTGCACGGAGCCCCATGTTCTTTTCCGCTTCAGTATGGATCTCCGTAATCGTCTTTGCTTTTACCTATGCATAAAAAAAAGATCAAACATCATATACACACTACTGAACTTCAAAGATAATTTATTGAAAAATAAAAATAAAAACAAAAACTACCTCTTCGCGCCTTGGAATCCACTTATTTGATCGGAGATCGATAACGTCACGAACCATAAACCGCATACGTGGAGCTAACTGTTGGTTTGTTGCCAACTCCTTAAGTCGATTAAAATATAAATCGTTAATCCGCCTTGACTTCGGGCTCTCGTCAAGTTGTTTACCGATCGTGTTAAAAAACTGGCAAATTGCCTCAACGTTTTCCTCCTCGGGGCAAACTTTATTGTCGGGTCCCAGAAGTTCCTGCAAAATAGCCGGAAAAACGTTGAACCACATGCGTGCGTTGCGGCGTGTTAACTCGCAAAATTTAGAACGAATCGTAAAACGACAAATTTGTAAGAGATGTAAAGTACAGGGGACCAAAGTTGAAATTGGAAAAGTGTTGGGGTTAAAAATAGATAATGTTTGTGACAAATATGTAAAAGATGAAAGCTATTGGGTTAAAAACGTAAAAGATAAAAAGTAAAAGTGTTAAAAACAAACCTGAACAATGTGATGAACGATCTTTTCGGGGACCATTTTCTGCTTCAAAAGCTCACCGATTAAACGAATGTTTCCGAGAGTGCGTAGCTTCATTAATCTTTCTTTATCTCTACGTTCGGCTTCTTGTTCAGGGGCAGTCATTTGCCTTATTTCCGCCCGCAGTTTGTCGGCGCCTTCAAAAGCTTCTTGACAGTTATTTAATAATACACGCTTAAACGTAATCTCCTTGCCGTCGGGTTCGTCAGACGGAAACGGGGGGAGCTTTGTGTTGAGATCGGAACAGAGTTGCGCGTACATAGGGCAAAACGTAGGCTCGAGAACAGCTTTGTCGAAAATCAACGAGATAACCCCCTGAATCGCATAAACGATTAAACGTAAACATAATATTATGTAATTTCTATTTTGCATTTGGTGTAATGGAAGTACGAAGATTAAAGATTAATGATACCTTAAGAATATCAGCTGTTGTTATCCCTGAGTCAATGAGTTGACCCTTTAGAAGGTCAAACTTTTCTGGAGTCAACTTGTTCAGAATACTGAAAGCCAAGAGAGAAATGACTTCATGTTATATTCATAATAATAAAATGATAAATAAGAATAATTTATTTGCAGTAGTTTACCCTTTAACTGTCTTCAAGACGCGATCTTTGTCGGATAACGTTCCCCGTCGAACAGACCATGGCACCTCAGCTTTGACAAGAGCAGGAGCGGGCCCGCCCATCTATTCCAAAATTACAATGATTTAATGAATTAGCAATAAAATAAGCTGTGTTTACACACACACACATATATATGTGTGTGTGTGTATATATCGGAAGGTTAACATACAATAGCCCCTTAAGGTGCGACAGTACGCGACGGTGCGAAGTGCATTACGTATGTTCATTTCTAAAATACGCACGTTATAATACATAATTGCACATGTTATTTTCATAATTATGCATGGGTTAAACCCTAATTACGCACGTTATTTGCATAATTACGCATGGGTTGGGTTAACCCTAATTACACACGTTATTTGCATAATCACGCACGTTATTTTGGTGGTCACATACCGACGCATGTTAAGAGCCTTTTGTATTTTAAGCTTTCACAATATATATATATATATATATATGTGTGTGTGTGTGTGTGTAGGTGTATGTGTATGTGTGTATAATTTGAAGAACTGACCCCTTGGTTAGGTGAGGCTTGTGTTCGACCAAATTGTGAATTTGGATCTTGCCGATTATCACGACCAAAATCGCGGTTTTCTCGACCACCATCCCAAGACCGCTCATCCACTGACGGTGGAGCTCTTCCACGCCAGTCACGGTTATCAGGCTCAGAGTAGCGCGCCTGGGGCTGAATTGGTGCCTGTAATGAAAAGGTTTATCATATATAAGCATAAAATTTGAAAAATAAAATATATAAACGTAAAGCTAATACAAAAGTCGAATACTTACGTTTCCTTCAGATTTGGTCCAATTTTGGGCCTCTCCAAAAAATTCGGTTTCGACTTCTTGTTTGACTTTAAGAATAGCCTCAGAAATATCTACAACCTATTACAAATAAAAGGCCAAAATTACTATTTATTTAAATTTCTAACAAATACAAATAAATTTTGCCTGAGAAACTTTTTAGATGATGATACAATAAACGTATTAAAAATAACTGCTTTTATATGCTTCTGATATTTGATTTGTTGGGACAAAATAATTCACATAACCCGATATTAATAGAGCAAGTTAAATCGTTATATGGATAATAATTAGAACACGAAAGGAGAGTTTGAATGCGTTCATTTAAATTTTAAAGTTTGAAGCATTACGCCAATACCTCTCTGAGTTGTAACAGTTGGTCTCTGGTGTAACGAACACGCTCGCGAAGCTCGAAGCGGGAATCATTGCTCTGAAAAAAACATGAATAAATTAAGCAATACTAATGATACTGCTATTAGCATAACCATTGTCGTCAAAAAATCAGATCCTACACGAACCGCATATCATAGATAAGCATCAAAAGGAAATTCTTGAATCAATAAGGTATGCTTACATGTATCAAGGATCAAAAAACAGGCACATATATATTCACCTCAATAGTTATCAACCCTCGTTAGAGACACCAACGAAAATAACACAAAACTCAAAATACTTTTTTTCCAGGACAATATGGTAACTTTCGCAAGCGAAGTATCCCACGCAAGTATAATAATATGATAAGTAACATAAAGTTAATAAAGGTTAATCATTTGAAATCAGAATCACATAGTAGTATTCAAGGTTTAAAAAAACGGAAACGAGTTTCGAGGCGTTTTCCCTTCGCCTCACGAGGCGTAAGCCTCGAGGCGAACAAAGGCGTAACCCCGAGGCGGAGTTAAAAAATAAATATAAATATTATATATCTTATAAAACTAGTAATACTAACTAAATTCATCATCAAATTCATCAAAATAATCAATAACACACATAAAAAAGACATAAATTGCTTGAAATTGACACAAAAACTGAAAAACCTTAGTAAAAAATATCAAAAACCCCTGAGGCGCACCTGAGGTGCCGCCTTTTTAGCGCCTCAGCCCCTCTGAGGCGCACATACAGTATACACCCCCTGAGGTGCGCCTCAATCGTTTTTTGGCCGTTTTGCCTCGAGGCGCACCTCGAGGCGCACGTCTCAACCGTTTTTTAAAACCATGGTAGTAATATCTTGAAACCAATTTATATAGACTTACACGCATAACCATTGTCGTCAACAATTCCCATACCCCCCCCCCCACCCCCCACCCAAACCCACCTATTGGCCAATGCAAACTATAACTAAACCAGATCCCTTATACACAAACCCCACATCAAAAACAAATTCTTGAATCAATAAGAACATTATAGCACCACCAAAACTAACACCAAATTGTATATCACTATCATCTTGAAAGTTTAAACCACTTTATTTAAACTTATTAGCATAACCATTGTCATAAAAAAAAACAAAACAAAAACAAATACCCCCCCCCCCCATGCCCAATGCAAACAAACTACAAACAAACTATAAACAAACCAGATCGCATGTAGACAAACCTCACATCATAAATCAACATCAAAAACAAAATCTTGAACCAACAAGAACATTGTACAGGTATCAAAGATCAAAACATATGGCACTAAATTAATCCAACAACTAAAAAAAACTAAAAAAACTAAAATAAATAAAAAAATATCCCACAAAGAACTAATACCCATAAAAAGATAAGCAACTAGATGAGATAAAAATCAACTAAACAATCTTTAAAGGAGATTAAGGGCCCAGATCCAATTAGGTTTAAAAGAAAATAACAACAACCTTGATGGCGGCAGCGCCATGGGGACGAAGGGTTGGAAGATCAGAAGAACCAAAAGCCAACGAATCAAAACGAGGAGCAGAAGTTCTTCCTCGGTTACCACCACCTGGTCTTAAGCTCAACACTGTCTGATCAGCCTGCATACCTTAATTGTTTCTATCTTTTGTTGTTCAAGATCGATCGAACAAAACCCACAAAGTTGAAGAATCGGGGAAAGAGTGGATAAAGAATCAAGATTTGATAAATCTTGATGTGGGATAGATAGGGTTTTCTGTAGCGATAGATGAAGAAGGAAAAAGAGAGAGCTTTCTTTTGTTTCTCTCTCTTGGATGGAGGAAGTGAGAGAAACAAAAAGAGGAGAGAGAGAAACCCTTTTATTTTGGTGGTGTGATGATGGATGGATGGGTTCAAGATTTTATTTATACTCCTTTTTATAGGTAGACTTTGTTCCTTTTTTTAACTTTTTGGTTTTTAAAGGGGTGTTTATTGTAACTATACGTTTTTATATTTTTTTGTGAAGTACAAGTTATACCCTTCGTCATTTTGGAGATGTTGTTTTGGGGTGCTATTATTGTATGTGTTTCTTGTTGCGTTTCATGATGGAGAGCTACCACGGAATATATAAAATGTATAAAACTAACGACAGAGATAGAGAGAGTAGGGTTGTTCATGAGTCGAATCAAATCGAGTCAGTGTAAATTGGGCTCCACATGATTATAAACCGAGCCGGCTCAGTTCGAATCGGGTCGAACTTTTGGATTTAAAACATAACGATAGGAAATTGAATCGTTATGTTTCGGGTCGAATCGGGTTGACTATTCGATTCAAGTCGGGTCAAATAATAATAGTTCCAAATAAAACAAAGTGTATATGTACCAAACTACCCATCATTTATATACAAAGTTTATAAGTATTTAAAAATAAAATTTAATACATAGCTTTTAAAATTCAATCTAAAATATTATTCAATAGTTTAAAAGAACATATCCAAATAATTTCAACCTATTACATTACAAACCAATTGTTAGGGCTGGATTTTTAATATAGGTGATCCTTACACGTGATCCTAACCAGTGATCCTTGTTTCTTTGGCAGACAGTGATCCTCAGCCGGACTTCAGGATCAGGATCATGGGACATTATAGGATCCTCATACTAACGATCATCTTCGCTTAATGCAATGTTATTTTTGCAGGAATATCTAGCAGGATACGCTCTAGGCATCATGATCCGGGGACGCGTCTTCACAATTATGGCAAGAGCTTAATTGAAGATAGACGTTGCACAGGATATGGAAACAAGGCTTGATTTATGGGCGGCTATTTAGGCTAGATTGTATCTCATTTCTAAAGGGATAATGAGCTGAATATTAGTTTAACTACCTAAAATAGGTCACCTACACACATATAAATACCACTCTTCCTCATTCGGAAGAGGGGACACGACATACAACGCAACTCTCACACACTTAGACACTCGAAACAATAGTGATCCTTGTACTCAGCTCATTACTTTCCGAAGTTGTAATCATTTTGTTCATATATTGAAGTTTGGTGATCGGTAGTTGCCATCACCCGAGGTTTTTTATGCCGGAGATCATATATTGATCAAGGGCTTTTTCCTCGTATAAATCATTGTGTCTTTGCATCTCTATCACGAAAGTGATCCTTTACTTTTATAATTAACCAAGCATCATACCCCGATTACATAAAGTTTGGTTACATTATCCTTGTGTGATTTTTGACCAAAACAGTTTGGCGCCCACCGTGGGGCAATTGGTGCTTCATTCATAAGAAAATCTTTTGTTCGAAATCATTCCAAAGAGTTACACGGCTTCATCATTGAAGAACACGGCGATGTCTGCAGTCACCTCATCACAAACCACTTTGCCTCCTCCACCGGCAGGATCTCAGAAAAATACTGAGAAGAGATCAACTCCCACTTTCTCTAATCCTCTATCTTCTTCTGCTATGAATTCTTCTATTCCCAGTACTAGTGATGTATTTGCTTTAATTTTGCAGATGAAGGATCGTATGCAGCGGCAGGATGAGACTAATGACAGGATCCTCAGGGAAATTGGAGACCTCAAAAGACAAAAGAAAGCGGCAGAGGATCATTTCCCACTGATGCCTAAATCCTTGAGCTTCGATACTCCAATGATCACTTCCCAGCCATCAGGGATCCCGGACGTGCAAATCATAGGGGAGTCAAGAGGATCACATCTCAAGTCGGCAGCAATGACTCAGACATCAGGCTCACATTTTCAGCCAGTAGGATCCTATCCTCAGTACATGGGATCCTTCATGAATTCAGGAGCCTATCCGGGGGCACAACAGTTTCAAGGATCCTACTTTGTTCCAGGATCATTCCAGGGCCAAGGATCCTCCTTTGTTCCAGGATCATCCCAGGTTCAAGGATCCTCCTTCGTTCCAGGATCATCCCAGACACCAGGATCCTTCCAGATACCAGGATCCCTAAAAAGTTTGCAAACGGGAAGTCTAGATATCCATCAAGGGGACTTCATTCCAATGCAGACCATTGCTTCCACTGGTCCCTCCGTTGTTCCAGAGTCCCAGCAATATGGATTCACTAACTTGAACCCAATGGGAGGTAACACTTTAAATAATTATCTTACCACTAACCATGGATTCATGCAGGATACAGGTGTTTTGGTCAAAAATCACACAAGGATAATGTAACCAAACTTTATGTAATCGGGGTATGATGCTTGGTTAATTATAAAAGTAAAGGATCACTTTCGTGATAGAGATGCAAAGACACAATGATTTATACGAGGAAAAAGCCCTTGATCAATATATGATCTCCGGCATAAAAAACCTCGGGTGATGGCAACTACCGATCACCAAACTTCAATATAAGAACAAAATGATTACAACTTCGGAAAGTAATGAGCTGAGTACAAGGATCACTATTGTTTCGAGTGTCTAAGTGTGTGAGAGTTGCGTTGTATGTCGTGTGTCCTCTTCCGAATGAGGAAGAGTGGTATTTATATGTGTGTAGGTGACCTATTTTAGGTAGTTAAACTAATATTCAGCTCATTACCCCTTTAGAAATGAGATACAATCTAGCCTAAATAGCCGCCCATAAATCAAGCCTTGTTTCCATATCCTGTGCAACGTCTATCTTCAATTAAGCTCTTGCCATAATTGTGAAGACGCGTCCCCGGACCATGATGCCTAGAGCGTATCCTGCTAGATATTCCTGCAAAAATAACATTGCATTAAGCGAAGATGATCGTTAGTATGAGGATCCTATAATGTCCCATGATCCTGATCCTGAAGTCCGGCTGAGGATCACTGTCTGCCAAAGAAACAAGGATCACTGGTTAGGATCACGTGTAAGGATCACCTATATTAAAAATCCAGCCCTAACAATTGCCCCCAAAATATAAGGAGTTAATTGTAAATAGACGAGTTATATTTTGTTTCGATCTTATCTCTAACGGGCGACTCCGAATAACTAGCCGTTACACATGGACTAGCCGTTGTGATCATTACGTCATAGATGTGACAATCCCTGCAAATCATGATTATAAATAGGAGATAGGGTTAGGATCATTTTGCATTTAAATTCAAGATACACTCCCTTTATATTCTGCACCGAAGATTGATCAGGTATTCTTCTCTTTCTCTCTTTGCTCTGTTTTCTGCTTCTACTCTGTTTCCGTCTTGTCACAAACATGTTGCTCCGGAATTCTCCACACAAGGATTCCAAGAAGGATAGTCCCTTAAAAAGCCAGGGGATTATCAAGGATTCTCCTACGGAGAGGTGTTGCTTTACTGATGTTCACATAGACAGAATTCGTCGTTGCTTTCCGGCGAATGCTGTTTTCAAATCCTTCACCTCTACTGCTTTGAGCGATTTTGTTTCAGACGTTTGGGTGGCCTTTCCTGCTACTCCGTTCACCATAGGGTATTCGTATCCTTTTCCATCCTTCACCCAATCCTTCTTTTCTTTAACCGGCATCTCTTATATCCAAGCTATGCCGATGATCTGGAGGGTTCTGTATACCTTCGAGAGGATCATTGAGCAGAAAGGGATTGATCTGGGGATGACGGAGTTGGCCGAGCTTTACGATTTTACCACTTTTGGTTCTTACCGGTATCTGCTGAAACGGAAAGCCGGGGAGGATCACCCTGTTTTGAAAGTTACCAAAAATGACACAAACTGGAAGCGTCGTTTCTTCTTTGTTAGAAGGGATTCCATCCCGGATGGGAAGGATCTGCCCAAGGAATGGGCCACTCATGGTAGGGTAGAGGATCCTCGAAGGATCACTATCAGTCCTGTCTCATATGATGAGGATCACTAATGTCTTTTTTTTTATCTCTTGTGCAGCTATTTCCGTTGCTCACTTAAAGTTGACCCCTGCTGCAAGAGAAAGGGTGTTAGCTTTTAAAAAGCTTGATCCTGAAGTTAGAAGCTTCCAAGTCACTATCCAAGATTCTCAAGAGATATCCTCTGCATCTGCCACAATGTCAAGTAAGTATCCTCATAGAAAGTAAGTTTTATGTAAGAGTATTTAATTTAATAAGGGGACTTATCTTGTTTTTGAATTGTGTAGGTGCTGGAAAATCTGCCAGGTCTGTTAAATCTGCCTCCAAATTTGGGATAAGTGATCTCACCAACGTCAAGTCTCCGAGGAGAAAGACTTCTGCTGCCAGTCCCTCCGCTTCAGCCCCTAAAGCATCCATTAGGGGTAAGGGAAAGAAGAGGAAGACTTCCGAGGATCTCCAAGGATTTCCCTTGATCCGCCAACAGTTCCTTGACTTTGTCAATGAGGTAGGGATCATTGCCCCTGTGGGTTATCCTTCTCTAATATCCTGCTTTCATATATCCTGCTTTTTTGAGGATCACCTGATCCTGAACTTACCTTTTTTCTCTTTTGCAGAAACTTGCTGAGATCGAGACTTACCTTGGCCACGTCGAGGATCAGGAGAGCCAAATCGCCGACCTCCAACAAATGGGCGTGTTAAAGGATCTCAAGATAGCCGATCTTGAGAAGGAGCTCCGGGCTACCAAGGATGAGGCTGCTCAAAGGCTACTTGACATGGATGGCGAAAAGCAGGAGATCATCCAGGATGCCAAGGTCTCTGCCGCGACTGCTATGTACAAGATACAACTACAAATGGCTGCGGAGGCTCAGGATCCTGCCTTTGACAAGAGCTCATGGGACGTGGAAGGTTGGAAGGCAAGATTGGCGGAGCTGGAGGATGAGGATGAGGAGATCCCTATGCTGGAAGGTGGTGATGCTGAGAAGGATCAGGGTGGAGGAGCTGGTGGTGATGGAGCAGCAAAGGTGTGAGCTGCTGGATTGGGCGATGATGGATATTTTGAGACTAGGCCGGAGCCCAATTTTTTAGGATTGGTAGTGGTTTTTTGTGGTTGTTGATGGTTTGTGAACAATTGGTCTGTAATCTTTGAACAATAGTTGTTAGGGTAAAGGATCCTGGATCCTTCGAACAATAGGTAGGATTACAAAAGGTGGAGGGATCCTCTGTTTGGGGGATGAAGCCTTTGTGATCCTGCCGCTTTTACTTTCCTGCATAATGCTAAGACCGTATAGACAATAGACACCCTTTGCCAACCCATGTGGACGAGCCACCTTTTTTCTGGTAGAAATGTGGGTTGGCAATTTTGACAACTTTTTGAAAGGGTTAATGATCCTTTTGTTTAATAATATAACTTTAACTTTTCTGGCTTATCTCGTGTTGGTATCCTTATCTTCTTGTTTCTTAGTTGTTTTTGTAGTATATTTGTTTAAAGTGGCAAGAGTTGAAAATATATTTAATAAAATTAGGATATGATCCTAGATCAAATATCCTGATATTGAAAATATTCAAAGTATTTTAGTTCAAGGACCATAGGTTTGGTTGTCAAAGTATAAGGGTCGGTTAGGATAATGAGTATAATCAAAATAGTCAAGGATCATACCTGAGGATCCAAGTTAGGATCCTACCCTTCAATCGGGATAACCATAAGTAAAACATTTTAATGGATATTAAGGATTAAGGATCCTTAATTGTTTAACTTCGAAAACCTGAAAAACGGAACATAACTTGGGACTAAGCCAATGTAAGAGATAAATTAGCAACTGGGGACATACCCAAAGGATAACCGAGAATGATCCCGGAGGATCACTGGGGACAAGCCCAAAGGATAACTGAGAATGATCCCGGAAGATCACTGGGGACAAGCCTAAAGGATAACTGGGGATGATCCCGGAGGATCACTGGGTACAAGCCCAAAGGATCGTATGTAAACTGGAGTATGGCCCTTTCTGGCGACTATCCAAACTTAGTGACATGAAAATGTCAAAACCTTAGCTAACGTGAAAACGTTAGAAACCTTAGGAACGGATGTATGGTACGTCTACCATTATACGGAGGATCCTAAATATAGCCAGTACGATGAGGTTGTCAGCCCCGGAAGTGGGTACTGGTCCCAAAGACGTGAACTATATCAGGATCATCGTGCGCTGCTGGCGGAAACTGGGGATAATCCCAAGGATAACTGGGGTTGGACCCAAGGATCTGCGGTGCTTTTGAAGATCTTTGACGATATGCTGAAGATACCTGAACTTATCATAACTCAAATGTTTCGTGAGTAGAGGATGAAGGATGCATGATCCTTATCCTTAGGTAAAAAGTAAGAAAATGCAATAGTTTCTAGGATAAGCATATTACCAGAGTAGGGATCACTGATATCACCGGGATCCTTTAAGGATACTTCAATGTAAGGATCACGTGCACGGAGGATCATGTTCACATGAAATATTTCTTTAAGTGAACAGCATTCCAGGCTCTTGGCAACAAGTTTCCTTCCATGGTTAGCAACCTGTATGCCCCCTTTCCTGCTTCGGCTTCAATCAAGTAGGGACCTTCCCATTTTGGTGCTAACTTCCCGTCAGCAGGATTGATAGTATTTTGAAATGCTTTTCTCAACACCATGTCTCCAACTTGGAACTTCCTTATTCTGACATTTTTGTTGTAGGCACCAGCCATTCTTTGTTGGTAGCTTGCCATCCTTATCCTAGCTAGATCCCTGATTTCCTCAATAGTATCCAAATCCTGAGCTAGGATTGTAGCATTTTCTTCAGGATCACGAGCACTTGTTCTAGCAGTTGGGATCACCATTTCTGTTGGGATCACTGCTTCTGCCCCAAATACTAAAGAGAAAGGTGTTTGACCAGTGGCATTCTTGAGAGTTGTCCTATCAGCCCATAGCACATAAGGTAACTCTTCTGCCCATTTCCCCTTCTTGGATCCTAGCTTCTTCTTCAGATTGTTGATGATGATCTTGTTGGATGATTCTGCTTGACCATTGGCTTGTGGGTGAACTGGTGTTGATGTGATCATCTTGATTCCCCAACTGTCACAAAAGTTAGTAGTTCTGCTTCCAATGAATTGGGAGCCATTATCACATACAATTTCAGAGGGAATGCCAAATCTAGTTATAATGTTTCTTTTGATAAAGGATATAACTTCTTTTTCTCTGACTTGAGCAAAAGCTTCAGCTTCTATCCATTTAGAGAAGTAGTCAGTCATAGCAAGCATAAATACTTTTCCACCAGGTGCTTTAGGGAGCTTGCCAACTATATCCATCCCCCATCTCATGAATGGCCAAGAGGACGGTATTGGGTGTAAAAATTCAGCTGGCTGATGGAGGATATTGCTATGTCTTTGGCAAGGATCACACTTCTTAGCATACTCTATAGCATCCCTTTTCATGGTTGGCCAGTAGTATCCTGTTATAAGGATCCTTGAGAATAATGCCCTGCCCCCAGTGTGGTTTCCGCAATCTCCTTCATGGAAGTCTCTCAACACTTCTTCAATTTCAGGATCCTCAATACATCTTAAATATGGTCCTGCAAGGGATCGTTTATATAGCACATTATTTAAGATTGTAAATTGAGATACCTTGATCCTGAAAGCTCTAGGATTTTCTCCCATTGGAATCTCTCCGTTTTGCAAGTATTTCATGATTGGTGAGACCCATGATCCTGAATAAGATCGAGCTTCTCCACTAGGGATTATTGCAGTATCCTCTTCTATTTCCATGGCCACTTGGTTTTCAATAGCAGGAGCCAGGATATGGATGATAGGGATACTTATGTCTTCTGGAATTTTCAAGGATGATCCTAAGTTGGCCAATGCATCAGCTTCCGTGTTATCCTCCCTTGGTACCTGTGTTAAGCTGAAAGAAACAAAAGAGAGTGCCAATTTTTTGACTATCTCTAAATATTTGGTTAGTTTTTCACCTTTACAGCATAGGATCCGTTAAAATGATTGGTGATCAATAATGAGTCTACATATACTTTAAGATATTTTACCCCCATATCCTTAGCAATTTGCAAGCCAGCAATCAAGGCTTCATATTCAGCCTCATTGTTAGTTGCTTGGAACTCACAGGCTATGGAGTGGGGTATTATGTCCCCCTGTGGCGATTTTAGTAGGATCCCGAGCCCTTGACATTTGAGGATCCGTCAGTGTGTAATATCCAAGGATCCTTGGTTTCATCCAGCTGCTGGACCTCCAATTCTGCTTCTTTTTGTAGATCACTACTGAAATCAGCCACAAAGTCAGCTAAGGCTTGTGATTTAATAGCTGTTCTTGGTTCATATCTTATATCATGAGCACTAAGCTTCACTGCCCACTTAGCCATTCTCCCTGACATCTCCGGTTTCCTGAGGACATTCTTAATTGGAAAATTAGTTTTAACAACAATAGTGTTTTGGTCAAAAATCACACTAAGGATAATGCAACCAAACTTTATGTAAACGGGGTATGATGCTTGGTTAATTATGAAAGTAAAGGATCACTTCTGTGATAAAAGATGCAAAGACACAATGATTTATACGAGGAAAAAGCCCTTGATCAATGAATGATCTCCGGCATAAAAAACCTCGGGTGATGGCAACCACCGATCACCAACTTCAATATAACAAAAATATGATTACAACTTTGGATGATAATGAGCTGAGTACAAGGATCACTATTGCTTTTGGTGTCTAAGTGTGTGAGAGTTGCGTTGTATGTCGTGTGTGTTCTTCCGAATGAGGAAGAGTGGTATTTATACATGTGTAGGTGACCTATTTTAGGTAGCTAAACTAATATTCAGCTCATTACCCCTTTAGAAATGAGATACAATCTAGCCTAAATAGCCGCCCATAAATCAAGCCAAGTTTCCATATCCTGTGCAACGTCTATCTTCAATTAAGCTCTTGCCATAATTGTGAAGACGCGTCCCTGGATCATGATGTCTAGAGCATATCCTGCTAGATGTTCCTGCAAAACAACATTGTATTGAGCGGAAGTAGCCGTTAGTATAAGGATCACTATAATGTCCCATGATCCTGATCCTGAAGTCCTTCTGAGGATCACTGTCTGCCAAAGGAACAAGGATCACTGGTTAGGATCACTTATAAGGATCACGTATAATAAAAATCCAGCCCTAACAATTGCCCCCAAAATATAAGGAGTTAATTGTAAATAGACGAGTTGTATTTTGTTTTGATCTTATCTCCAACGGGCAACTCCGAGTAACTAGCCGTTAATATTGAACTAGCCGTTACGATCATTACGTCATGGATGTGACAATCCCTGCAAATCATGATTATAAATAGGAGATAGGGTGAGGATCAGTTCGTATTTAAATTCAAGATACACTCCCTTTATATTCTGCACCGAAGATTGATCAGGTATCTTTCTCTCTTTCTTTTCCCTTTGCTCTGCTTCTACTCTGTTTCCGTCCCGTCACAAACATGTTGCTCCGGAATTCTCCACACAAGGATCCCAAGAAGGATAGTCCCTTAAAAAGCCAGGGGATTATCAAGGATTCTCCTACGGAGAGGTGTTGTTTCACTGATGTTCACATAGACAGAATTCGTCATTGTTTCCCGGCGAATGCTGTTTTCAAATCCTTCACACCTACCGCTCTGAGTGACTCGGTTTCGAATACCTGGGTGGCTTTTCCTGCTACTCCATTCACCATAGGGTATTCATATCCTTTCCCATCGTTCACCCAATCTTTCTTTTCCTTAACCGGCATCTCATATATCCAAGCTATGCCGATGATCTGGAGGGTTCTGTATACCTTTGAGAGGATCATTGAGCAGAAAGGGATTGATCTGGGGATGACGGAGTTGGCCGAGCTTTACGATTTTACTACTTTTGGTTCTTACCGGTATCTGCTGAAACGGAAAGCCGGGGAGGATCACCCTGTCTTCAAGGTCACCAAGAATGATACAAACTGGAAGCGTCGTTTTTTCTTTGTTAGAAGGGATTCCATCCCGGATGGGAAGGATCTGCCCAAGGAATGGGCCATTCATGGTAGGATAGAGGATCCTCGAAGGATCACTATCAGCCCTGTCTCATATGATGAGGATCACTAATATCTCTTTTTATCTTTTGTGCAGCTATATCCATTGCTCATCTGAAATTAAGCCCTGCTGCAAAAGAGAGAATCCTAGCTTTCAAAAAGCTTGATCCTGAAGTTAGAAGTTTCCAAGTCACCGTCCAAGATTCTCAAGAAGTATCCTCTGCATCTGCCACTATGTCAAGTAAGTATCCTTACCAAAAAGTAAGTTCTAGACAAAAAATATTAAATTAGTTAGGAGACTTATCTTGTTTTGATTGTGTAGGTGCTGGGAAATCCGCTAAGTCTGCCAAATCTGCCTCTTTGTTTGGGATTGATGATCTTGCCAAGGTCACGTCTTCGAAGAAGAAGACTTCTGCTGCTAGTCCTTCTGCTTCAGCCCCTAAATTACCCATTAGGGGTAAGGGAAAGAAGAGGAAAGTTTCTGAGGATCTTCAAGGATTTCCCCTGATTCGCCAGCAGTTTCTTGATTCTGTCAACGAGGTCAGGATCACTGCCCCTGTTGGTTATCCTGATGGTTTTTGAGGATCACCCATGTCTGACGTTATATCCTGTTGTTTTTGCAGAAACTTACTGAAATAGAATCTTATGTTAGCCACGTTGAAGATCAGGATCGCCAGATTGCCGACCTTCATCAAATGGGTGTACTGAAGGATCTCAAGATCACTGATCTTGAGAAGGAGATCCGGGCTGTTAAGGATGAGGCTGTCAAAACATTGATCAAGTTTGATTATGAGAAGCATGACATTACTCAGGATGCTAAAGTCTCTGCCGCGATAGCTATGTACAAGATACAACTGCAGATGGCCACGGAGGCTCAGGATCCTTCCTTTGATAAGAGCACATGGGATGTTGAAGGCTGGAAGGCAAGGCTGGCAGAGTTGGAGGATGACGATGATGTTGAGGATATCCCTATGCTTGAAGGTGGAGACGTTGGTAAGGATCAGGGGGAGGCAAGTGGAGCTGGTGGTGATGGTGCGGCGAAGGTTTGAGCTGCAAGATTGGGCAATGATGGAAACTTCTAGACATAGCTGTTAGGGCTGGATTTTTTACTATGAATGATCCTTATACGAGATCCTAACCAGTGATCCTTATTTCTTTGGCAGGCAGTGATCCTCAGCCGGACCTCAGGATCAGGATCATGGGACATTGAGGTGATCCTTATACTAACGGTCACTTTCGATTGCTACAATATTATTTTGCAGGAACATCTAGCAGGATATGCCCTACATATCATGATCCAGGGACGCGCTTTCACAAATATGGCAAGAGCTGAATTGAAGATGAACGTTGTGCCGGATATGGAAACATGGCTTGATCTAAGGGCAACAATTTAGGCTAGATTATCTTTATTTCTAAAGGGGTAATGAGCTGATTAGTGGTCTATCTACCTAAAATAAGTTACCTACACATGTATAAATACCCATCTTCCTCATTCGGAAGAACACACACAACATACGACACAACTCTCAACACTTAGACACTCAGTGATCCTTGTACTCAGCTCATTATCATCCGAAGTTGTAACTACATTTTTATTATATTGAAGTTGGTGATCGGTAGTTGCCATCACCCGAGGTTTTTTATGCCGGAGATCATACATTGATCAAGGGCTTTTTCCTCGTATAAATCACTGTGTCTTTGTATCTTTATCACGGAAGTGATCCTTTACTTTCATAGCTAACCAAGCATCATACCCCGTTTACATAAAGTTTGGTTACATTATCCTTGTGTGATTTTTGACCAAAACAGTTTGGCGCCCACCGTGGGGCAATTGGTGCTTCATTCATAAAGAAAATCTTTTGTTCAAAATCATTTCAAAGAGTTACATGGCTTCATCATTGAAGAACACTTCCACGGCGATGTCTGCAGTCACCTCAGCACAAACCACTCTACCTCCTCCACCGGCAGGATCCCAGAGAAATGCTGAGAAGAGACCAACCCCTTCTTTCTCTAAACCTCCATCTTCTTCTGCTATGAATTCTTCTATTCCCAGTACTAGTGATGTGTTTGCTTTAATTTTGCAGATGAAGGATCGTATGCAGCGGCAGGATGAAACTAATGACAGGATCCTCAGGGAGATTGGAGATCTCAAAAGACAAAAGAAAGCGGCAGAGGATCATTCCCCACTGATGCCAAAATCCTTGAGTTTTGAGACTCCAATGGTCACCTCTCAGCCATCAGGGATCCCAGACGTACAGATCACAGGGGAGACGAGAGGATTACATCTCAAGTCAGCAGCAATGACTCAGACATCGGGCTCGTATTTTCAGCCAGCAGGATCCTATCCTCAGTATATGGGATCCTTCATGAATCCGGGAGCCTATCCGGGGGCACAGCAGTTTCAAGGATCCTACTTTATTCCAGGATCGTTCCAGGGCCAAGGATCCTCCTTTGTTCCAGGATCATCCCAGGTTCAAGGATCCTCCTTCGTTCCAGGATCATCCCAGATACCAGGATCCTTACAGCTGCCAGGATCCCTAAAAAGTTTGCAAGCAGGGAATCTAGATGTCCATCAAGGGGACTTCATTCCAATGCAGACCATTGCTTCCACTGGTCCCTCCGTTATTCCAGAATCCCAGCAATACGGATTCCCTAACTTGAACCCAATGGGAGGTAACACTTTAAATAATTATCCTACCACTAACCATGGATTCATGCAGGATACAGGTACCAATCACGCTATGGCCAGGGAATTACAGAAACTAAAGGACATGATCTCAAGTGTTCCAGGGGTAGTCAAGCCTATCCCAGAGATTGCAGATGGAAGCCACAAGGTATCACGCTTTGCACCACCAATTTGTGATGCAGAGGTGCCCAAAAGGTTCCATATCCCTACCATGAAGCTGTATGATGGCAACGACGGATCCAGAGGAGCATATAGCACAATACAGGGAAAGGATGGAAATCAATCCTATCCCAGAAAAGTTAAAGGAAGCATGCCTATGTAAAGGATTTGGATCCACTCTAACTGGATCAGCTCTTAAGTGGCTGCTAAGTCTTCCCCCTTACTCTATTACTTCATTTGCTAATTTAGTTAATTTATTCAATAACCAATTCTCTTGTAGTAGAAAATTTGAAAAATAACTAGTGATTTGTACAGGATAACTCAAAATAATAACGAATCATTAAG